>NC_134591.1:48221693-48301693 GCF_037038515.1 Microtus pennsylvanicus | reverse complement strand
TCCTGTGCTGTGTGTGCTTGTGTGTACATATTTCAGCACGTGGGCTCCTGTATGCTCATGTGCCAGTGACAAGCTGAAGCAGCCAGTCCTTCAAGCCCTGGCCTGGGCATTACCTCCAGCAGAGTGGGTACAGAGTGTGTCCACTGTCTTCCAGAGGGTAGCATCTGGCTTGGGATCCTTGTTCCTACACCTCAAAAGGGGCAGCACTGTCTACTGAAAAGTTCTCCCAAGGCCACGTGCATCAGTGCAGATTCTTAAGGGCTGCCTGGCAGGAAGGGGACAGGAAGAAAGAAATTAGGATGTCCTGCAGAAGTGCCCATCCTAGCCAGTGAGAAGCTTAGCAGTGCTGGAGACCTGTCCCTGGCACTGAGGGAGGTATCTCACAGGTCACCTCGGAGGCTCTAGGAAGGAGTGTAAACATCCCCAGAGGATGAAGAGGGGATGGCTTCGGCACTGGCATCTTGTGCCTGCTGGGTGACTGCCTTTCTTATCGGGTAGGGCTCTTCTCAACCACCAGCCCTGTCACCCTTACATGACATGGAAGAAGCCAGGTGTGCTGACAAAGGCAGCACTTCCTGTCTCCAGAAAGTTCTCAGTCTAACCACCATCCCAGCCATCATCCTTTCTGGTGTTTGACATGGGGTCAGGTGCTCAGCGAGCTGGGAAGGGTCTCCAAGCAAGGGTTGCTTCTGTCTCCTATTATCCACACATGTGCATGGCCCGTGAGGTACCACTGATTCTCCGAAATGACTGCTTGATCAGGTCCTCTCCAAATCCATATGCTGTTGTGCCCCCTCCAAGACCTAGGGTGTGCACTTACATCAGAGTGGACTCTTTACAGAGGAAATAAAGTGGAAACCAGGCTGCCAGGTGGATGCCCACTCAGGATGGCTGGTGTCAGGCTGCCAGGTGGGCGCCCACTCAGGATGGCTGGTGGCAGGCTGCCAGGTGGGCGCCCACTCAGGATGGCTGGTGCCAGTATAGAAACGGGCAGTGAGAGATGCTGAGTGAAGATGATGACTGAGGTTGGAGCGATGCTTCCACAGCCCATGGAGCCCTAAGGATGCCAGATAACTCCTAGAACTTAAAGGGGGCATGTGAAATAGCTTCTTACTGCCCATGGAAGAAATCAACGCTGCCACTCCTTGGATCTTGAACTTTTGGCCTCTAGAAAGGAGAGACGTGTGTCTGCTATAGCAACATAAGCAAATTAAAGTGCTTTTTTTCCTTCACAATTCAGGCTGTCAGAACTGTAGTGATGGTGGTCTACAGGTCTGGAGAACAGTTGGCCTGGTGGGAAATGTAAGCTGGGCTGAGCTCGGGATTGGAATTCAATCCCACATGATCACTGCTGTCTCACTGGGTCACCTTCCTGTCTGTAAGCTGAGAACGGGACTCCAGGATTTCTGGGCCTTTTCCATGAAGACGCTAGCATGGTCTGGTAGCCTGACCAAAGTCGGTCAGCAGGAGCAAACGAAGCTGCCCTGAGTCTAAGCTTCTGACCAGTTGTCTAGTTCCTTTGCCTTGATATTTCCCAGCAGCCCTACCTCCTCTGACCTCTGTGCTCAACCCCTGGGTGATGTTGTAAGAAGGAGTGAGTGTGAGGGCCTCCATTCTCCAGAATCTTCTCTGGCACCACCTGTGTGGAAGGCAGAGGCCTGTAAATGTGGGCCCCAGTTACACAAATATCTTTGTCCAGCCAGGGTTTGGGGGGACCATGATGTTGATCATGTGTGTCCCTTAGGATTTCTTCAAGGAGTTTGATGAGAGGCCCGAGGCTCTGGGTATCTTCCAGGGCTACTGGCCTGCTCTCCTCCAGTGGGGAGGCTGCTTTGGAGCTTTGCCATTCTGCACCCAATGGGCAGCAGCATCGGAGAATGGTCACAGCGGGATCACATGACTGCAGAGTGGCTCTCTAATTGTGGGTTCACGCAAGTCTCCGGGGAGCAGTGACGGGTTCTGCCCTCAGCGGGGCTGCCTGGTAGAACCAGAACCCACGAAATGTTGGTGCTTGAAAACCTAGTTGTAGGGCGGTGGTTTGCATTAGTGCCAGGGAGGCGCTAATGTGCCTCACAGTACCCTGTGCGAAAGGAGTCTCATCTGGAGCCCGTAGAGGTGACCAGGCTCGGGGCCAGAGGACGGTGCCAGAGCAGGGAGGACAGTTGTGGCTGCAGGAATGGAGAAAGCCAGTCTGCTGGCTCTCTGCACCCAACAAGGAACCCTGCAGCATCTGGGGAGACTAGGCATCCTCTCCCTTAGACAGTGTGGTCGGTCAGAGGGCTCTCTTTGTGTTCAGCTTCCTTAGAATTACATTTGAACGTTTTCCGAATGCCTTCTGGGTGCAACAACCTCGGTTCTCTGACAGCCATCATTCTCAGCGGCTCGCCTGCCTGTACATTCTTCACAGTGGCACAGCCCTTCTCCACCACCGGTTTTCCTTAGGACACGGTTTTTCTTGTAAATAATTTTATTATTTTCTCTTTGACTCTTTTTAATATAAAAATGTTAGCATTATTAATATCATTAATATTTAATTATTATAATAAACAGGCCATTAATATATTAAACATTATAGTGGATTTCATACATATACCTAACATATTTTGATTATATTCGCGGACGACCCAGTGAGTTTTATTGGGATTGTTTACCAGAAGCTACACCACTGAAGAAACTCTCTCCCTCATCCATCAACCACACACCTCTTCGAAACCCTCAGGTGGGGCCCTCTCCATATCCCATGACAGGATGTTGGTGGGACCAGTCTTGTGCAGGTAATCACAGCTGCCATGAGGCAGCGATCCCCACCACCCCACACTTCCTCTGCCTTGGAGGAGACAAAACAGATGTCCCATTATTGCTCAGTGAGTCTTATTGGGAACTCCAGGTAGAGCCTGGTGACGCTATCACCTCCCTCACCGCAATGATAGCTTCTCTTCTTGATGGAACTAGAAGCGGGAGTCTGAATCCCTAAGCTTGGGACCTGTGCCGAGTGTTTCTTGAGTAGCAGCTCCCCTGAGATCTCCTGAAGGAGGTTGCAGTGAATCAATGTGAACCAGAGAGCTGTTCCTGCCCTGTCAGAACTGATTCCTCCTTCAGCTCCTTGATCAGGGGTTTCCAATTTGAACCTGTCTATGTTGAAAACTCCGTGTCCTATATCATCTCACATTTTCTCCCCAGGTATGGTGGCACACATCTGTAATCCCAGCATCCCCATGTGTGGCGGTACACACCTGCAATCCCAGCATTCCCAGGTGTGGCAGTATGCACCTGCAATCCCAGCATTCCCAGGTGTGGTGGCACACACCTGCAGTCCCAGCATCCCCAGGGGTGGCGGCACGCACCTGCAATCTCAGCATCCCAAAAGGTGGTGGCATGCACCTGCAATCCCAGCATTCCCCGGTGTGTCAGTATGCACCTGCAATCCCAGCATCCCCATGTGTGGCGGTACACACCTGCAATCCCAGCATCCCCAGGTGTGGTGGCATGCACCTGCAATCCCAGCATTCCCCGGTGTGGCAGTATGCACCTGCAATCCCAGCATCCCCAGGGGTGGTGGCATGCACCTGCAATCCCAGCATTCCCAGGTGTGTCAGCATGCACCTGCAATCCCAGCATCCCCAGGTGTGGTGGCATGCACCTGCAGTCCCAGCATCCCCAGGGGTGGCGGCACACACCTGCAATCCCAGCATCCCCGGGTGTGGTGGCACGCACCTGCAATCCCAGCATTCCCAGATGTGGTGGCATGCACCTGCAATCCCAGCATTCCCCGGTGTGGCAGTATGCACCTGCAATCCCAGCATCCCCAGGGGTGGTGGCATGCACCTGTAATCCCAGCATCCCCCGGTGTGGCAGCACGCACCTGTAATCCCAGCAGACACAGAGGTAGGAGAGCTGTAACTTCGAGGTCCACTTGGGCTACAGTGTGGACTTCAAAAGCAACAACTGAAAAACAGAACAGAATGGAAATGAAAAGGCCTTCCCGCTCTGTGACTTAGTTTCCTCATGCAAAATAAGGGGTCTGTCCAGCTCCCCTGGATAGGCCTCTGTGATCTGGAGCACTAAGTGATTCCCTTAGCAGACCTACTCCAGCGACTCCCTGGGGAGTGGGTGGCAGCTCTGGTGTCTCTATTCACAGGCATCGCATGTGGGGTAGCCTCCCACTAGAGTCCTCCCATTAGGGAGCTGAGTGAAAGAAGGGTCCTTCCCCACCTCCTAAGGCATCGAGAGGGTGGCTCCAGTCCATGAGGAGGACAGGCCTTCGCACAGTATGGTCGCCTGTTGCCGTACACATCAGGCTTCTCAGAAACCCTGGATAGGCAGCCGGCCGCAGCTTTATGGATGGAGCTCTCACTTGATCAGGCTGCGCTCTGCGACCGACTGTAAATTCTCAATGAAACAGCCCCATTGGGCCTAATTTCAGCCACTTAACCCAGAGGTTGCATTCTTGAGGCATTCTGCCAAATGCTTTCGTCTCCGGGTTAGGAGAGCACAGGGGAGCGCCCGCAGGCAGCAGCTGCACCGCCGCTGGACTTTCTCACCTGCCGGGTCCATGTTGGAGGTGCGTGGTCCTCTCTGCCACAGCAGGCCAGCTGGCTTCTGGAGTGACTTGCTGCAAATGTAGGGCTGGGCTGGGCTGACCATTCCTGTGCCTGTTAGCAAAAGACCAAAAGCCGGGCAACCCGGACAGTCCTGGTCAGCCCTGGAGACCCCATGGAAATGATGATTGAATTCAGGGAAGTCCTGCTGGCCAAATGGAACTGAGGAGACCAAGGTCACAGTTGGTGGGCCCCAGCAGTGCCTGAATAGCCTATCCTCAGAGCTCCCCAAGTAGGTGTCTGTAAACAGCTGGGTCATCACATCATAACGGGTTGACTAAGTCAGCAGTCGAGTGATACCGAAGCCATCGGTCAGCACAATCAAACCACCCATCCCCTTGGTCCAAAGACTCAAACAGCCCGTCTTTAGAGCTAAATAAAACCCAAACAGCACAGCAACTCAACAAACAGCCTGCAGGTCAAACAATGCCAGAACAATGGGTCGGCCGGGTCACATAATAGCAGCACACCCGGGCTCTCGTAAACAGCCAATCAACAGCCTCAAACGAAGTCCAAATATTTGGATTAATTCACCCAAACATCCAGTCAGTTCAATCAAACCCAGTCCACTGAACTAATGAATGCCAAAACACCTATCCAACTCAAACAGCCACTCTAACCGTGACAAAACAACTGGTGGACTTGGTGAAACCGCCCATCACCACAGCCAAACAAGCAGTCAACCCAGTCATACGGAGCAAAAGCCACAGGTCACACTGGTCACCAGGCAGTAACAAAACACCCACTCCATCCTGTCAAACAACCACTCAGGCAGGAGAGCCTGTGTCTAAACATCCAGTCAACTGCACGATTTGCTGCTTGCCTCCATGCAATAAAAACCCAAACAGCCACTTAACGTGGTTAACGGAACAGAACATGCCTGGATCTCTCTGGGCACGCCCCTCCTGCCCAGCACTCTCCACAAAGGCTCACACAGCCAACGGAAGGGTCTTTCCCCAAGGTGCCAAGTCAGCTTAGTCCCCAGCGGGCAGGAAGAAATCAGGCCTGTCACTCATCTGGGGGATAGCTTTCACTGGAAGATGGAGTTTTTCTAGTCAGGGTGGCCGCAGGTGGCCAGGGCGATCTGACAGAACAGTTTCTACACCTTCTCCCCATGCTGTGGCTGGGAGGGAGCCTCTCAGAGTCCCATGGTACAGAGCATTTGAAGGGGGACAGATGTGCCATGGAGTAGCAAGCTTGTGCACAGACCAAGCACTAGCCTGCTGTTCATGGTCCCAGGTCATAGGGACCAGAACTCTCTCATCAAACCCAGAATGCTGATCACTTTTGACCACCTCTGTCCAGAGTCCATTAACTCCAGTGACACATCTAAGCACTTACAGACTCGGGGTAAGAAGCCCTTTATATCCTCTATGACGTGTCTACAACACCCGATTGTCCCCATGGTACAGATGAAGTTCCTGGGTGTTCACAGAAGTGAGGAAAGCTGCCCGAGGCCACAAGGCTATTAAGTGGTCTTATCTGAAACCAGCTCTAGATTGCAGAGCCAGCTGGACCTCTGAAATACTTATGAAAGGAGGGTCAAGGGAGTGGCTTGGCCTGGCCTGCACTACACGGAAGATGTATGTGAGATGACACATGAGGAGGCCACCTCAAGTGTGTGTGCACACACGCGTACTCAAGGGAAGAGGCACTCTCCTCAGTTGTAGATAGGCTGACCTCCTGGAGAGCTCCTTCTCTCTTACAGCTCACCCTGGAGCCCAGCTCACCCTGGAGCCGAGCTCCCCTGTTTATGAATGCTGGACAAGGACCACTGTCCCCAGAGGCCAGCAGTTCCTGGTTTACACCCACTTATATAGAGGCAGCCTTCAGGAATGGCTTCTAGGATTGGCAAGAGACTTCCTGCCCTCTGTGTAGCCCTTTCTGCAGATCCTAACTGGCCTCCTATTCCCGGGTGTAGGTATAAACGCACTACTGACCACGACTGAGCCCCTGCTCAGTTCAGGGAGAAGCAAGTCGGCCCACCTCCCTGCATTAGTCACAGAGCGTTTTGTTGAAACCTAACACAAATCACAAGGGCAGGAAATGTCGTAAAGAGAAAAGTAATCTTCTGACGGAAAAATAAATTATCAGCCGTGTTCTGAAGGAAAAGAAACATTCTTAAATAATTTCTCTTGCTGTTGGTATTGGCTGGCAGTGTGGGCCAACCAAGCAAATGGTAATTTCCAAATTAGATTATACATTATGTCATATTAGTTTTATATTAGAAAAACAAACGGGATCAGAGAAGAAGTGCCGAGGTTGGCGGCTGAGCTGGCCACGTGACAGCTGCATTTCCACTGCAGCTCCTTTAATGATTTGTGGGGTGAGGAGGCATGGAGCAAACACTCAGCCCAACGTGGTCCAGCATGGATTGGTGGCACGGCCACAGGCTCCCCTGGGAAGGAGGAAAGGACAACAATAAAGCCAGGCCTTTGTTAGTGAGAATACAGCCAGGTCAGGGAGGCAGGGGCACCCTCAGAATGTGGTCTTCCCACCTTCCTCTGGGGGCTCTATCCTCTTCAGAGGGGCTGGCTTAAACTCGAGCCACCATGGCTGGGAAATGCCCAAGGAGGCAGCAGGCGGAGATGTCTACATGTTACTCTCCGGGAGGGGATGCTGGTGGATCCCTGCAGGCATCTCTGCTTCTGTATTGAGCTTTCCTGGGGCCATAGGAACACTAGGTGGCCGTGTCTCCCCCGAGTGCATAGCCAGAGAAGCTGGGAGACAGACTGGAGGTGGGAAGTCATTTGTCCCAAGGCTCTGTGCCAGACTGGCTACAGTATTTACTCCTCTCTTCCTCAGGATAGCCCCGCCAGGCCTTGGGCCAGATGGAGAAGTGGAGAGGCAGAGGCAGGGCAGATACATCAGGGATCGGTGACCACGTTTGGAAGAACTGGCACAGCTTGTACTGGAATTGCCAGGACCTGTGAGCATAGCTACCATTCGAGGTATTAGGCTTCTGCTGTCGTGAAATACACAGTGGGCTTTAGTGACAAGATTCCTGAGAGGGAGTGGGGAGCAGGAGACACTGAGTCGCTAGTTGAGAGGGCTCGTTCAATGTTGAAGTATCTGACCTGTGACCTAAGCCTCACTGTGCCTCAGACTGAGCTCAACCAGCTCCAGTTGTTTGCACATGAATTTGGGCAGGGGTCTCTTAGCCAACTGTGAACTTTGCCAGGAGAAAGGAACCATCCTGGCCTGGTTATCTCTGAAGGGTTCACATTTGGCACCGTGCTTCAAACCACTCTGGATAGCCACAGAAAAGACAGGAGAAATGAGGTAGGGAGAAGATGTTTAGATCAGGAAAAGGTACCTTAGGAGCATTGGTCAGGATTTCCAGGTTAGGGATCCTCTATTTTTTATTTGCAAAGCTGCCTCCTGGCCCCAGGCCAGACATCCCTAATCAGCCAAAGCATTCTACCTCACAGATTTCAGGTGGCCAGAGCTAATCAATCTAAGGTGGCGTTTCTCCAGAAAACCTATCATCTGCCAGAGTCCAGCTCATTCTCTAGATGCAGTGAGAAAACCAGCAGGTAGAGAGAGGGAGGTGGTGGAACTCACATGCCGGTCACAGGAAGAGTCGGATCCCAATCCCACCGTCCTGAGAAGGCCGTGGGTGGGAAAGATAACGTGGAACCATCCACTCAGCAGGCATCTGACCTGCCATAGCACGGGCCCAGCTCTGGGTATGCGGCTGGATGAGGAGAGAACATGGGAACCAGTCAGGCTCCATGTCTCGTCACTGCAGACACTTTCTCTGTTCCCCAGGGAAGCTGGGCTCTGCTTCTTCCACATTCGTGTCTTCTCTGTAAACCTCATGTTTTTCTACCTGATAAGTGGAAGCAAGGGTGGTGCTCAAGCTATTTGAGAAAAAAAATTCTCTCCAGGGAGTGGGGGTGTGGCCATCTCAGAATCCTGTGGACTCAGACCTCAGTCCAAATTCTCTTTAGGATTCAGACTTACTCAGAGTCTGGGCCTGGGAAGTCACAGCAGTTCTTCCTGTAACCCACCAGGGGGAGAGGAAGGCATTCAGTCCCATTCTGGCTTGATTTCTTTTTGACCCCCCCTGGTGGTCTGGAGGGTTACTGCAGCTCCTGGCTTGCTTCCTGTTTCTGGTGGAAGGCAGTCCAACTCAGTACAACTAATCCCTGACCAGTTACTTGTACGCCAAGCCCCTTGCTGATTCCAGGAACCTTCTCTCTATCCTAGATGGTGCTCACACACTAGCCAAGGGGAAGAGGTAGGAATGCCCAGAGATCCCCTATATGTAGCCTGCCTGGTACTATATCTATGATGGCTACAATGGGACAGTACAGGGTAGGGGAGCCTGGCTGGGAAAAGTGATGTTGAAGAAGAGTTCAATAGAGCCTGTGAATGTAGGGTGGGTGGAGGGGGGCTAGAAGGAAAGAAAAACCACTATTTTTTTTTGAGCTGTAGAGTTGGAGTGAGCAACAGGGGAAATGGACAGGGAAGAGCATTCATTTGTTCAGAAGATTGTATTGAGTAGCTACTGAACACCATGTTAGGTTATGAAAGGTCTTGAGTGACAGATTCTTCCTGGCCTGAGTATTTGTAACATTTAAGCATTTAAGGTAAGAGCTTGTTTCTAAGCAAAGCTTATCTCTGTGTGGCTCCTCCATCACTCTTTGGGACAGCTGCATGGGAGGGAGTTGGGAGGATGTTATTGGGATGTTGTAGTACAGGTAAGATGAGGTGACAATGAGGGGCTGGCATGGCCTCTCTGCCCTCTTCTCCTACATCCTCTCTTTGTCCAGAACCACCCCCTTTACCGATATTCATGCTTTATCTCTTGTCTGGAGAGTCTGTTCCTGAGGGCAGGATTCTGCAGTTGTACAGTGATATTCATGCTTGTCTGGAGAGTCTGTTCCTGAGGGCAGGATTCTGCAGTTGTACAGTGATATTCATGCTTGTCTGGAGAGTCTGTTCCTGAGGGCAGGATTCTGCAGTTGTACAGTGATATTCATGCTTGTCTGGAGAGTCTGTTCCTGAGGGCAGGATTCTGCAGTTGTACAGTGTGTTGGGAGAATCCTGGGCGGACTGGCACACATAGAACAACCAAGTGCAACTGTGGAATAACATGGCTGAGGGGGTGTGTCCAAGTCACTGTCCTACTGTTGTGCAGAGACACCATGACCAGGACATCTCTCATAAAAGAAAGCATTTAGCCAGGCGATGGTGGCTCATACCTTTAATCACAGCACTTGGGAGGCAGGGGTAGACGGATCTTAGTGAGTTTGAGGCCAGCCTGGTCTACAAAGCAAATTCCAGGACAGCCAGAACTGTTACACAGAGAAATCTTGTCTCAAAAAAAACAACAACAACAACAAAAAAAACAAACAAAAACAAAACCCTCCCCTGAGAAGGATGATCCCGAACACCCAGTATAGTTGCCATCCAGTTAATAAAGACTTTCTATAAAAATAGAAAGCATTTAATTGTGAGCTTGCTTACAGTTTCAGAGGTTAAGTTTAATCAGCATCCTGGAGGGGATCTTGGCAGTGCTGGGGCTACATCCTGATTCACAGGCCGAGAGAGAGACGGTGGGCTTGGTATGGGCTTTTGAAACCTCAAAACCTACCCACCCACAGTGACACACTTCTTCCAACAAGGCCACACCTCCTCGTCTTCCTAATCCTTTCAAATAGTGCTACTCCCTGGTGACTAAAAATTCGAATATATGAGCCTATGGGGGTCTTAGTCCAACTACAGTGGGATAGAGGGCATAGAGAGCCTGAGGGGCAAGAATCTTGTTTATTAAAGAAGGGACTTTTCAATGTCTGGAGTTTTTAGGGTTGATATTAAGAGCATTTTAGTGGGTGTCAGCAAAAGCAAGTACTGTTATATGGGGGGACGAGCAGAAGCCACCCATCAGGGGCTTTCCTCAGGTCCTTGTGACTCAGAAGGAGTGACAAGAGCCTCAGGAGCAGGGGCTGTAGGTGCATCAGGAGATGGCTGTGAAGTTGCCGAGGAGGTTGGGCACTTGGGGCCCAGGGAGAGGGTACAAAGGGCATCTCAGGCATATCTCATGGATAAATACTCAGGAACAGTGTTGTGCCCTGCCTAGGTCTTGGTATCATCAGGAAGATTTCGGATGTGTGCATGACCGCAAAACTTGGTGAGAGGAATTAATTTTTAGGGAACTAAGAAACTGGCATTTCTTGTGTCCACATGTTCCTGTGCCAGTCGATAAAGTGGGGACCCAAGGTTTCTCTTTCATCTAGGAGTGAAGCAGATCAGAGAATGATAGATGTCATCCATAAAAGAAGCCGTCTTTCCCTGTGGGTCATATGATCTCTGTCGCAACTGTTCAGCTCTGTTGCTGTTGTGCAAAAACAGCCAGAGACAAAAAAAAAATGGCATGTATCTAAATAAGTACTGCTGTGTTTTAATAAAACTTTATGTGTGGATACTGACATTTGACATTCTCATAATCCTCATGTCTTACTATATTTTCCCCACACATAAAGAAGCATAGGCGAAATCCCTGCCTCCTACCAGTGGCTGTCTAGCTTGTTCCTGATCCAGATGATGGGGCTAGAGTTGGCAAGGCAAGGCAAGGCAAGGGAGAAGAGATCAGCCTGCCGAGAGAGTCGCTTGTTCCTCTGTACTCCCCCCACACCCAACTCTGAGGGTTCTCTCACCACTACCAACATCAGGGTGCCTGCCCGCAATGAGCTGGCTTCTCTGTGAGTGGATGGTTAGCAGCTGGACTCATCGAGGTGGGCGGGCCAGCCATGTTCAGTCTCCGGGAAATGAGTGTGGACATGGTGGGCCCAGCGGGGCTGCCCACCCTTCTCTGCCCGGATCAGATTCCCTGACTCGTCTGAGCACTGTAAACACAGCGGCTGGACAGGCCACCTCTCCTGAGCTCCACGGCAGGCGGCCCTGCCCGGGAGGGAAACAGGATTGGGCCTGACAATTTGACATAAACCACGGGGCAGTGTCCGCAGCTGGGGGAAGTCTGGTGACCCACTCTTGGAGGCCTCCGTGCTCACCCCAGTGACGACTGCTCCCAATTACCCTTCTCTGTGGATCCAGGAGTCTGTCAGTTTGGGAGTCCCTCGGGGGGCCTCCTAAGGTTTTCCATTTTGATACAGGTAGAGAAACTGAGGTCCAGAGAAGAGCAAATTCTCACTAACCAATAGGGCTCTGGACTCTTCCCAGGGAAATATGGATAAACTGAAACCCTGTCCCTTAGCCATCAGCTGCTCGTAGGAGGACATGCCTTTGGAGCTAGCCAGGAACATTCTGGTAGGACTCAGCCAAGCCATCTTCAGAGCAAGTGTGTTTATTGCTTTCACAAAGCATAGGCCATTCCAGCAAATGGGTACCCGCTGTGTCAGGTTCACACATAAAGCCTCTTGTAGTCCAAGTACTGCTTGTAGGCAAACGTGAGTGTGTACACTGAGTATGTTTATGAGCCACATGTACATAGACACATGTGTAGCTTCCTTCCAGCTATGTGTAGCATGCAATTTAGCATCATGTCTGTTCAGGTCTGCCCGTGGCTCATACACACATGCACACATACACACATATATGTATGCAGCCCCCTACCTTTGTGCTGCTAACTCAGTAGCATGCTATCTCCTGAACCAACAGTCCTCTTTGGGGTCTTTAGGCATTTATGTATTGTTCCTGAGATAGTATGAAATTCTAAAGTACAAGGATGAGGGATCTGGGCCTGGGAATGGCAAAAGTCAATGATTGTAATAATTCCTGCCATTTGGGGCATTTTCCAAAGATGCCCACCAAGCCACAGTGGGGCCTGTCATATCTAACCTTAGATTTACTCTTCTGCCATGGAGCAGGGGCCTCATGGGGCCTGTTCATTCTCATCAAGGTCGTCACATTCTGATGGCCTTGCTCTTTATAAGTGGGTCCTTTTGGAGAGTGCTCACCTTCTACCACCTCACATGTAGGCAGGGACCACACTGGACTCTGTTCCAAGTGTCTCATATACATTGATACATTTTCATAGCAACCCTGCGTTATAAATGACACCATGTCCACCTTATAGACAAGGAAACTGAGGCATAGACAGACAAAGCCGCAGGCTCCAAGCTACACAGCCAGGAATTTTGAAAGGCAGAATTTACAGTCCTGTGATGTGCAGCCCTAGTCTCCTTCATCACTCCTGTTTATGTGCTTGGAGTATGACGGGTGGTTCATGGACTCCAGGGGGAAGGCAACAGGTGCTCATTTGTACTTCTGAAGGCCTACTCTGTGCTGGACCCTCTCCTGGGGAGGTCCACTGGCCTCCCAGACACTAGATTCTAACCTACATGTCTTCCCCTCACTTCCCCTCCCCTCCTCTCCTTTGTCCTCTTCTCCCATCTCTTCCCTCCCCTCCCCTCTTCTTCCCTCCCTTTCCCTCTTTTCTTCTTCCTCCAGCCCAGAAAAGGCCTTATTGCTTAATAGCCTGAGCAGGCGTAACCTCCTCTAGGGCCTGGGCTCTTCTTATAACAGTTCTCAGTGGATGTGACTAGGGCTGTACTGAGAGCTGGACACTAGGGCGCTGGGCCCTGCCCTCCTCCGGTGCACAAAGGGGCCATGCTTTCCCAAACGCATTTGTTCCTGCCTTTTCTTTCCCTCTCACGTGGTTTGAACATCCTGGCTTCTATATTCTATCATCTTACTGGATGTGCCCCCCATCCCCAATCTCTTTCCAGCAGTCTTCAGATGATGACCTCAAGTACCATCTCTTCTGGGAAGCCTCCCCAGGTCACATGACTGTTGGCGGTGTCTCTGCGTGGGTCTTGTGTCGGCTTCTCTATGCATGCTTCCCCTTAGTCTGTTTGGGACCAGGTACACATAAGCAATTCCACAGATGTTCACCAAGTGCTGTCTGTCCCAGGACCCCAATCCTTTCCCATTAGAATTGGACTCTCTTCCAACCAGATGTTAACTTATTAATTTTGTTCTCAGCGCTTTACATATAGAAATGATTTTAGGATATTATGTTTATGATACTTTTAAAAGATGAGTTAAAAGTAGATAAATAAGATGCAGTTTTCCCATTCTAACAGTTTGGCATGGGAAGGAGAGGGGTCCTGAGGGGCAGGGCACAAGCTGGCTTGGCTAGCGGCTGCACAGCAGATCCTCTGTCTCTGGCCTGGGCCTGGCTGCCCACCCGCGCTCCTGCTTGCATCCACGTGGGGAGAAGATGATGAACAAGGGCCCTCCTGTCTTCCCTGTTCCCCCCCTATTTCTAAAAATAAGCTGGAATCTTCTCCTCATCTGCCCCCAATTTTCTCCTGCTTGACCCTGATGACCCCATGCCCTAAGATGAGGCCGCATGTGTGCCCGCTGTCGGACAGATGGGCCAACGCTGAGGTGCAGATGGTGGGAGCCTCTGCTCCTCCAGCTATGCCCTGCAGGGAACAAAGCACTCAGCAAGCCACAGACTGCAGAATGGGGTAGGAGCCTTGTTTACAACAGGACCCTCTGTCCTGCTGTCAGGCGCTGTCCGCACAGTGATGGTCACTGCCCACTTTTGGTACACTGAACATGGTCACATCTGCTGTCTTCTTGAGTCCGTGCTTGGCGTTCTTGCGGCCAGCATTGAACCGACAAGGAAAAAACAGGGAGGTTAATTTACTTCTCAAGGGTGGCGCAGCTTACAAGAAGCAGAGCCAAGATTCTAAATCAGATCTCGCTGCTTTAAACTTTGTCGTTCACGCTGCCTTTCCTGTTTCCTGACATCAGAACCGGGGCATGGTCTTACAGCTTTGCACCCAAGGAGTTTCACGGGGTTCTTGTAGCTGCCGTTTACAGAGTGGTTATGCTGCCTGAAACCCCGTCCAAGCTCAAGCCTGGCTCGTGGACGGTGGAGCTGGGGCTCCAGGACAACACCATGCCAGGTGTCATGGCCATTCCACAGTGAGGGAGAACCAGGCTTTGGACTGAACTCTCAGGTTCAGAAGCTTTTCTTCTGCACAACAGTTCAGCCCGTTTGGCATGATGTGCTTTGCTTCCGGTTAATTACCGAGCTGGGAAGGCCATCTCCTGTGTGTCCGCTCTACGCCTGGCACAGGGGAGCAGGGGTCCAGAAGACGAGTACACCTGCCTTCCTGGGTGTTATAAAGGTGGGCATATGAGCGGCAGTTCTGGGTGACAAAACATTGCAATAACAGGACTACCGAGTGCTTATAGGTCATGGGGGTCCCGGTGGAAACCTGGCTGGTTCCGTACCCTACTATAGGAAGCCCACTGGCCTGTTGGTCCTGGACTAGTGCTCAAGGGCATGGCAGTGTAGTAGAGCCCATTTCTCCTCTCCCTGCCAGCCCCTGGCTCCCTTTGTACCCCGGTCCCACCAAACTGCTGTAGGGTCTCAACAAGTTTCTTTACTTACTTCAGCCATGTCGTCACGACTCCTGGCTTGTGCCACCTCCTTTCTCACATTCCTCTTCTTCTGGTTGCCTCTTAGCCTGCAAATAGCACTCAGAGATGCCATGCCCCTAGGTTACCTGGTGGCTGAGCATGTGCGTGCACGCTGTGCGTGTGTATGTGTGTGTGAGTGTACAATGGATACATGTTGGCCAGAGGAGAAGAATCACTTAACATTAATAGATCTTGGTCTTCACTTCTGTGAATAGGCTCAAGTATAGAAAGATAAAGATCTTGTGAGAGGGAGTGCCAGTGGCCTGGAGGGCCAAGGGGAAAGTGCAGCCCTGTTTGTGAAGTCAGAGAATCTTCCTGGGGGGTCCTGTCCCCAGGACTGGGCTTCAGATGATGCTGATATTTAGTTAGTAACCCATAATGTGTGTGATTCCGCTCAAAGCCCTTTCCACGCATTAAGGTGTTTGGTCTTTGCAACAACTTTGTCCTCATCTCCATTTTGCATATTTGGAAGTAGAAGCATGAAGGGCTTAGCTGACTTTCTTTAACCTGCACAGCTAATAGCAACCAAATCTGGATTTTTTTTTTTTATCCAGGTTCTTGTCTCTAGCAGCCTATGCTCTAGGCTCCTTGCTGTTACAAGAAGGGGAAGAAAGATGGTGCAGAGAATAGAGACTAAACATCACTGTACATAACACAGCACAGGGAGGAAAATGTCTGTCTCCCTCTATGCTAATACTAGATCCCTATGTGCTCCCCGTCCAGGACAGCAAGTACTGTCTTTTTGTGGGTTCCACACTCCAGCAGGGTACCAGCGCTGCCTGGGTAGTGGGGTTCCAAGTGGGCTTCAGTGGTTGGGCCAGAGCTTCCTCCTCTGCTAATGGTCTCTGAAAGCAGGAGAGGAGATGTTATTTTCACTCACAGAGGAAGGAACTGGAAGTAGAGGGCTGTATCTGAGATGTCCCACAAATGCTCAGATGTTGAAGGCTTGGTCCTAGTTGGTGGATCTGATCATTGAGAAGGAACTAGGTCATGATGGCTCTAATCTCATCAACTGTGTGGTCCGTGAATGAGTTAATTTGATGATAGTATTAGTGGGTGATACAAATGAGGATGTGAGGCCTAGTTGGAGGAAGCAGGACTCTGAGAGTATACCCTGGAAAGACTTGTTCCCAGCTGCTTCCTGCCATGCTCACTTTCTACCCACTGTGAGGTGAGCAGACTCCTGCAGTTCATTCTTCCCTGACCAGCAAAGTTGGCCTCACGTCAGGCTCACAGCTGAGGAACCCAATTACCTTGGATGGAAACATCTGAAACTGTGAGCCTCAATCTTTGTCTTCAAACCTTTTAACGTATTGTTGCAATGATGAAAACTCTGATTAATGCAGAAGGTAGAGGATGGGGGAAGTCTCCAGGATGCTTTACAGAAGATTTTCCGTTTCAGGAGGTCCCATTTATTAATTGTTTCTCAGTGTCTGTGCTGCTCGGGTTATATTTAGGAAGTGGTCTCCTGTGCCAATGCATTCAAGTGTACTTCTCTCTCTTCTATGAGGTTCAGTGTGGCTGGCTTATGTTGAGATCTTTGATCCATTATTTGGACTTGAGTTTTGTGCATGGTAATAGATATGGATCTATTTTCATTCTTCTACATGTTGATATCTAATATGCCAGCACCATTTGTTAAATATGCTTTCTTTTTTTCTATTTGTTATTTCTTTGTCAAAACTCAGGTGTTCAAAAGTGTGTAGATTAATATCCAGGTCTTTGATTCGGTTCCATTTGTCCTCCTGTCTGTTTTTATGCCAATACCAGGCTGTTTTCAGTACTGTAGCTCTGTAGTAGAGTTTGAAGTCAGGGAGTGTGATGCTTCCAGAAATTCTTTTATTGTGCAGGGTCGTTTTGGCTATCCTGTTTTTTTTTTCTTTTCCATATGAAGTTGAGTACCACTCTTCTGAGGTCTGTGAAGAATTTTGTTGGGATTTTGATGGGCATTGCATTGAATCTGTAAATTGCTTTTGGTAAGATTGCCATTTTTACTATGTTAATTCTACCTACCCAAGAGCATGGGAGATCTTTCCACTTTCTGGTGTCTTCTTCAATTTATTCTTCAAAGATTTAAAGTTCCTGTTATACAAGTCTTCCACTTGTTTGGTTAGAGCTACTCTGAGATATTTTATGCTATTTGTGGCTATTGTGAAGGGTATATTTCTCTGATTTCTTTCTCGGCCTATTTATCATCTGTGTACAGGAGCCTTGCCCCATCTTTCTAAGCTCTGCAATGACACAAGGTCCTGGGCACAACATCCTTGAGACTCTTCTAACCTAGGACTAGACTTTTCTTTCTGGGAGTGGGGGTGGTGTCACGGGAATGACTCCATCCTACTCCATCTTGTGGTGACTTTTTGCACTTTCAAATCACATTTCCAGCCTATAATTAAGATACATTTTTACAGAAAGAGAAACAGACGAAGATAAATGAATCAAGTCCATGATCAGGTGACAGAAGCCAGGTCATACAAACATGGTTGGTCCCGTCGCTGCTTTTAATCCTTCTTTCTCCTTTTTCCTTTCTTTCATGCATCAGAGGAGGAGGGGACTGGAGTCTGGAACAGGTGGGAACTATGGCACAGGAAGATTGCTGGGCAGAAGTCGGGAGCCTCGCATTCTGGTTCTGAATTTACAATTCATTTACTAAGTGACCTTAAACATGTCATGTTTTCTCTCTTGGCCTCAAGTGTTCCGTTATGAATTATTTTTATTTATTTATACATTTAATAATTAGTTAATTATTAATTAATTAAGGAAGGAAGCTACTATCCCATAGTGGTTTATAGGAATTGACCCAATGAAATATTTTTTCTTTCTTTCTTTCTTTCCTCCCTCCCTCCCTCCCTTCCTCCCTCCCTCCCTTCCTTCCTCCCTGGCTTTCCCATCTATTCACATATCTAGTCATCTATCAATATTATTAATATGCTGGCACACCTCTACCTCCTCCCCTGTCCATTTCTCCCTCTCCCATGCCTCCCACCCAGCTACCTACTCATTCACCCACCAAGGCTTTTCATCCCTGCATGTGCCTACTCCCTGGGGTCTGTCCCTTGGAGGTCTGACTTAACTTCTGTCTTTGCAGGTTTCACAGTGGGAATTATGACCTGTTTTTGCTTCTTTTTTGACATCTGTTCCTTCAGGGTTACATCCAACCAATTGTCTTTTGTCACAGTTAGTCCTTAGCTAAACCGGGTGGTCTTAAGGGGAAGGTAGAAAGTGGCTTCAGCCCAGTGTCCTCACACGGTGCAGTGCTCCCCACGCTTACTGAATATCTTTGGAGTTTACAGCTCCCTGAGAGTGTGACTCATGCTATGAGACCTCATCTGAATGGCGAACAGCGGCCTCTGAATCCCTCTTCTCTGCAGACTCTCGTCTCATCCTTACTCCTTCACTTCAGAGATCCATAGAGGTTGAATCCTACCTGGATCACACAGCCAGCCCATGGAAAACTTGGGATAGAAACTCAGCTTCCTCTGGCAGTGAGTGGTCCTCAGAGCCTCTCTCCTCTGGGACACTGCCTGGAGACCTACCACGTGGGCCACCAGAAGAGGGAACAGTTCTGAGTCACCCACTTCTCGCTCCATTCTTCAGCCCCAGGTCCTGCGCAGCCAGCCCAGGCAGCCCTGTCGCACCAAGGCCCTCTGGCTATCCTGGCAAGACACGGGGTTGGGTGGGGATTGGAGGTTTGGTTTGCTATTTTCAGGCCGAGGCTTCTCCAGGGCTGCTAGCCCTCTGCCGCTTGGCTAGACTCACCCAGGCTGCTTTGGTTCTGGCCAGCTGGGGTGGTCCTCAGTGCCATTCCCAGTGACAGAGGTCAGGCCTCCCCCAATGCCTGCTGTGTGTCACTGGTACTTCCAAGGGCTGTCCCAACTGGCTTGTACACTTGATGGGCGGGCTGTAAACAAGCCATCAGCAGAGGTGGTCTCGGTTCTCCCTTCCCTCCTCCTTCCCAGGCTCGATAGCTCTCAGCCACGTTGGAAGAATTAGGGGGCGGCTGGTGGAGGGAGGTGGCTGGCTCCCATGGCAGGGATAGGGGACCATGCATAAGTCCTACCATATTGGCACGGTGTGTGTGTGTGTGTGTGTGTGTGTGTGTGTGTGTTTGTGTGTGCAAATGAGAGGATGCCCTGTTTGTGTGATGCTGTCTGTCCTAGGTGATCAGAGGTGAGGACCTATCCTGAAAGGATCTATCCTGCTGGCTTCAGGATCTTTCTGGAGCAGTAAGAGGCCCACCAATATTGTCCTTCTTACTTGCTAAAGATTCTACTAACTGTACCTGGGTCAGCAAGAATTAGGAACCAGATCCCAGTGCCTTTGAGGAGCCCGTTCTTCTCCATGTCTCTGTCTCCTGTGAGGGCTTCTGTGGTGGCTCAGAGCCAGGCTGTTGCTGTTTAAGGGGCTCCTCGTGTCTCCTCTGTCTGGATCACTTCGGATTCCCAGGCCTTTTTCACATTGGAGGAGACAGACTCTGAGAGGGTGAGCCTGTGCGATGGAAACCAGGCCTCCGGTCTGGCTCCTCTGTGTCCTGCAGGGAGCCCAGTGTGTCCCATGCTTCCAGCACCTGCTGAACACACACAGAGAACGGTGGGGAGGTGGGTTCTGGCAGTTATTCCTGCCCTCGCTGAACTGGAGAGTCATGGGCCAGGCAAGCAGTCAGAGTAAAAGGGGCCTCTTGTGCTTCCAAGGGTGATTGTGTGGTTAGGTTGCCAGAGTGGGCACATTCAGAACCCCCACAAGAATGGGTATGCTCGGCTGTTGAGTGGATAGAGGTGGCGTGGAGGAGGTTGCTTCAGACACAAGCGGAATGGTGCTGAGGGGACAGAGGGTCCATCCTCTAAATGTCCCTACTCCCACAGGGCTCCAGAAGTGCACCTGCCTCTTCCTTCCCTCTCTGTGGTGTTCAACAAAGCTTAACTTCTTTGTTGGTCATTCAGAAGTGAACAGGGTACCAGCTACTGCTGTGTCCTAGGGGCAACCTTTTACACACACTGCCAGCCAAAGCTCACAGCTGCCCTGTGGTTGAGGACATGCCCCCACCCACAGTTTGGGGATGAGCAGATAACAACTCCCGGGGGTTGGGGCAGATGACCCAAAGTCTCAGAGCAGACACTTGGTCACAGGTCTGGGGAAGACTGTTTCTGCTATGGCACTTGGCCATCTGGGCAGAGTGGGAACTTCTACTGCCCTTCTTTTCAATTGCCCTCCCATTCCGCTCACCCAGCACTGAGCTGGGCTCGGCGGGGAGGAAGACATGTCAACGCACACCCAGGCTTTCCCTG
Organism: Microtus pennsylvanicus; assembly: GCF_037038515.1. Lineage (NCBI taxonomy): Eukaryota > Metazoa > Chordata > Mammalia > Rodentia > Cricetidae > Microtus > Microtus pennsylvanicus. The sequence goes on along the minus strand of NC_134591.1, from coordinate 48,281,403 downwards.
GCCTTCAGACTGCTTCTTTCTAGACATGGTTTCCCCTTTATCCTTTGGCCTCTGGGGTTTCTGGAGGCCTGGAAGCATTGTAAGGTGTGGGGATTCTGGCTCTTGGGAACCACACTGGAGTCTGGACCTTCAGGAAGGGCCAGACTGCTAGGGCACACAGCCTTTGGTGGCACTGTGAGCATCCAGCATTCACCTCACCCAGCACCAGGCCCGGAACCGGTAACACGTGGATTTGATTGCTTGGGAAATCAGTGTGGGGGGTCTGGGGAGGAAAGCAGGGTTGGAACAACTGATCCATCTGAAAATAACAGAGCCCAGAATCCCAAGGGGCTCACAGCGTCCCATTCCAGATTTGGAAGTCGCCTGTAGTGCTGTCTGCCACAGGCAACCTATGTGGGTGGCTTTTTGGTGGCTGGGGCAGCCTGACAGCAACAGCAGTGTGGGGTTAGGGGAGGGCTGTGTTCGGGTCCTACGCAACATCTCTTCATCTGGGTGACCCAGGCAGGGAAGGCCAACCCTGCTTCTTCGGGGCACTGATCTCAGCTAGCCACCAGGTTCTGAGTATACAAACAAGTGCTTCATATACATTTTTTTTAAGTCACTGACAGAAGGGAAGGTCCAGGTATCTGAGACAAAACTGTGCTCTGTCTGATTAGATTACAGCTTCCAGTGCAATGCCCCCACTCCCAGCCTAGTCTCCTTGATGTTCCCTGTTGTTTCTTCATCAAAAATGCTTCGTTTACCAAGCTAAGATCAGAATGGTTTTACCATTGCTACACTGGTAGGTGTATTATTTTATATCTTTGGAGGCATGCAAAGCAAAGCTTGGCATGAAGGAGCAGGGAAGTTGTCTGTGGTTAACACTAGCAGATAAATATTTGACCATGGGTCTGGTCCTTTGTCTTTCGGGGCTGTGTCCCACATTCTCCCCCAATTGAAGAATGTCCTGATGGGATTTGAGGCAGATCCCTGTATGACTGTGGTGTTCCCAGACATTCTTTAGTGCTCTGGTCATGCCAGCCCCCAGTTCCTCAGTTTCCCTACTTACAAAGTAAAGATGCTAACGTTTGGCACTCTTGCTTCACAGAGTACAGCAGGGAAGTCTCAGCTTATATGGATGTCAGAAACCATAGAGATCTCTCCCATGGCTATCCTGGAGAGGGACTGCTCAGGGCCTCCGTGAGATCCTGGAGTCTATATCCAGGTCTACACTTGGAGCAGATACATAAAGGGGTCTGCTGTCGGAGTCATGTGCTCAGTGGTGAGGTCGGCTTCTAGTCTGTGTGGCTTGGGTAAATTAGCTTGTTCTTCTGTGCTTTATTCGACATCTTCCTGATAGAGCTGCCAAGGACACTGGATGAAACACCACAGAAGCAGAGACCAAGGGTGTGGAGGACAGTTTCAGAGTAACCTGGGGACACCGCTCTGGTGCTGAGACACGGGCACGAAGGGACCATGCTGCTAATAAGGCTTCTCCTCGGCCAGTCTCCTGGCCAGGGTCTTGTGGGGGCTCAGTATCAAAGGACCTTCTGAAGAAATCCTTCTTGGGCCCCTGCAGAGTTCTGCCCATCCGGATTGTTTAGGCTTTGAGATTCCCACTTCAGAGGTGTCCTTTAGGACCATAACAAGGGTGTCAGACTTGTGAATGAAAGCCACACTACCTGCGATTCTACTTCAGGTAGATTCTACTTCAGGTGAATCTACCTCCCTCCCCTTTTGAGATGGTTTCGTATGTCCTTGACTGGCTTTGAATTCACAGAGATCCACCTGCTTCTGCTTCCTGAATGCTGGGATTAAAGACGTGCGTCACCATATCTATCTTAGGTGAGTCATTCTTGAAGCGCTTGTTTTCTTCTCTCTTAAACTGCTAGTGTTGACCTCCTGGATGTGCTGGAAAGCATCGGTCTAGGTAGCCTCCATTGTGACAATGATGATTGTGGTTAGATCGCTTTGTTCATTCATCCATTCATTCACTCAAAACTCCCCCATGAACCCTTTTCTGCATTGCCGCTGGACATGAAGAGCATCCAACACTGTCAGTGCCGGGATAAGTCTAGGTGTTCGTCCTGTAAGCCCACCATTCCAATTCAAGGCAGAAGCAGTCCTGTTGCATCCAGGGGTACACAGGAGGAGTCCTGTGCCACAAGAGGTCAGGGAAGGCTTCACAGAGACCCAAGTATGAGCTGAGAGTTGGAAGAGTGGACCTTGGTCAGGTGGAGAGGTTGGAGACTCAGACCCAGCATATTCCATGGCCCAGCAGGTAAGACATCTGAAGCAGATGTGAGGTCAGAGCACAGAGCACTGAGATCCTGGATCCCACAGTTGCCGGGATCTCCATAACATCATCTCTTCCAAGAGGCTGTGGAGAACCATGGTCAGGACTCTATAGCAGGGGTTCAGTTTAGTGATTATGAAGAGGAGGTGACAGGCTCTAGGGCTTAATCTCTGAAAGTGCTGCCTACAATTGGTTTGCAAAGACACTTTTAGGTTTGGGGGTGCACAGGTTTCCCCAGGACACAGAGCCCCTGAATGCCTTGTAGGTGAGAAAGCTTCCAGACAAGAACAGTCGTCCTGCATCCTGCCTGTGCCGCTCAGCAGCTGGCCAGTTGGGCTGGCTCTCTAGCTCTCAGCACAAGGTGGTACAGGCCAGGTATTCCCAATGATTGCAAGGCCAGGTTCCCTGCTGGCCCCACAGATGGAGAAGGACTCCCGGCGAGGTGCGGGACAGGATGGCATAGGGAACCAAAGTGGCCCCAGTCTGCCTACCCTCCCTAGCCTTCTCCATCCACCTGCCAGGCCCACCCCTTGCTCTGACTTCTATGGGCAGAGGCTTCTCTGTAACTCTCTGGCAGTTAAGGTGGTACTTACCTCCGCTTCCCCAAAACTCTGGGTCCCACCTTGCTTCGAAGGACTGCCCACGGGCAAGCGGTGACCTTCTAAGGACTCCAACAAGCCATTCCTGTCAGCTTGAGGAAAGGCATCTGTGGCCCACTGGCCCCCCCTTCCTCACCAGAGCGGGAAACACAATACACCGATAATGATCTAATATTTATACAACGCCTTTCTACCAGATGCATCCCAACAAAGTTTACAAGCTGTCCCTGTGGACGGCGCAATGTATTCCAGACCTTCTCCCTGCTCCGCCCTGCCCCCTCCCTGTGTGCGTGGGGGTGCGATGCCAGCAGAGCTCATAAATCCACCTGAGAGACAGGCCTGTCCAGCTGCACCCCAGGGCCTAGCTGTGGCATGGCCTGCTGTGGGCACTGCCCTGCAAGGAGGTCACGTGCTTATGAGTGGGAAAGAAAGCCTGGCCGTGGAAAGTAAGGCTGGACTCAGGGTTGGGTCTGAAGTTTGGCCAAAACTCACAGCACCCAGCAAGCCTCTCCCTATCCCTCCACATCCTCAGACCCGTGGGAGGGACATCGGGAGGGCCTGCCGGCTGGCTGGCTAGCTAGGCACTAATGTTCCTCCTAGTCACTTCCTCCGAGGCGGCTCCATGAATGAGGGTTTGTGTTCGCTCCCTCCCCATAAATTGCCCTTGGTCACCAGGGCCATGCTGTGTGTCAGAGTCCCTGACCACCAGCCTCGGACAAAACCTGCTTTGTGAAGTCAGGGTGGAAGACAAACAAATGATTATTACCTTTGAGTGTCCCCTCCCCCAGCCTTTTCTCTTGGCCTGGAGTTAAGACCCTTTTGCTCTGTCAACAATCTTGACTTTGTTCCGTGAGAAGGAAACAGCTCGCAGAGGGGTTGCCGAGATGCCTCTTGCAAGAAAACCGTTTGGGAGGCGGGTGGAACAAGACAGGGGTTACAGGAAATGGCAGGCATTTTTTGTTGAATTAAACCATTAGGAGTGACCCCCAAACCAGAGCCAGGCCGAGGGAACAACTGGATACATTTAGGTCAGGACAAGCAGCCAAGAGAGGAGCTGAAACCAATTACCATAAATGAATGTTTCTCTTTTATTCACGACCACCGTGCCTGTTCCCAGGATGCTCTTGGGCCTCTTATAAAAACAGATGAACTCTCTGGTTTTGTTCGGGGAGTTATTAGCTAATGCAACTGTTGGGCAATTTATCAAACATTAACACATGCTGGGATTAATGACCAGGAGATGTCCTCCCCACTGCTGGTCCTGAGCCTCGGAGGCTGCTGGACTTGGGGGCTGCTCTGGTAGGCCCTTCTCCTCTGTGGGAACCTTTAAGTAGGCTGTTAGTGTCCTGCCTGAGGTAGGGTCCCTCTGGCTGTGACTCTTCACTACCCTTTGGGTGAGGATTGGAGCCCAGGATGCTGTGGTGTATCCCAGGTACTCCAAATCTGCTTAGGGGTCCCCTGCCATTGTTTTGCATGGGCTGTGGCTTATGCTGTGCCTGTGCTGGTGGTGGCTAGCCCAGCATGCCCTCCCGGCCCAGGTTCACGCCTCCTTTGACTCTCCGTGAAGACTCCCTTTTCTGACAGACTGGCAGCCCACGGCTGTCTGTGCCTCGTGGCCCCGGATCGCACCACATCTGGACCTCACTTGGGTTGGAAACCAAATGGTGGCTCTGCAATTTTGGTTGCCTAGACTGATTGCCCTGAAGATAGTGTCTGATCCTTTGCCTAGACAGAGTCTAGTGTGTGTGTGTATGTGTGTATGATCTTAAATGAGAGTAAGTGAACAGTGGGACTCCTTTTTACTCCTGTGGGCTCAGGCTGTGTATCCACTAAAAAAAAAAAAAAAGGAACTATGTTTCTCGCACCAGGTTTCCATTGCAGTGGACTCACAGGGACTGGCATCTGCCTGAGAACCACACAGGGGAGTAGAAGACCTGAGTGTATAACCTGGAGCAGCCGCTTGTTTCATCAGGCCTCGTTCTTCTCTTCTGTGAAATGGGTAGGAAATACGTAGCGAAAGCTGGAGACCACAATTGCTGAAGGCTGCATGGTTTGGGGCACTTTTAATCCTTTCCAAAGAGGAAAGAAGGAAGGAAGCTGAGTTCAAGCTACCTTACTGATGGAATGAATCCAGCTTCTTGATAGACTTTTGGTTAACATCCCTTTGGTGTGGGGGTGGGAGAGAGCTGGCGTTAGGTCAGCAGGAGGCAGGCCTCGCCCTGCTCAGCTGGGGCCTGTTTACACCGTCTCTTGGAATTTACCGTCTGAAAAATGGGACAATAACGCTTCACGCCCTGGGGGTGTTAGTGTCTGAGAAGTGCTAAGTTCAGCTGCTGGCCTGGAGCTGGGACTCATTAAGTAGTAGCTGCTATTATTACTATTGATTATATTAACAGCAGCCACAAGCAGGCGGAGAGCACGGCAGGAAGGTTTCTGCCTGTCGTTTTCATTGTTTCTTTCGGAGGAGACTTTGTGGGAGTTGGGTGTGCCAGAATTAATATTCCTGTTCTCTGCTAGCCCACATGCCGCGTTTGTCGCCTCGTAGCAGCCCCTTCGCCAGGCTCGGCAGCCTGCCTTTACCAGCCCAGCTACGCCATTCAGGGCGGCTGGTGGAGGCTGACATCTGCCAGGAAAGCAGACCACCTTCCCAGACTTTCCGCTTGCAGATGCGTGGAGGGTGAGCTGGCAGAGAACCCATAAAGCCGGCTCTGGCGTAGGTGCTGGCTCCGGTCCGGGTATTGCGCTGGTTACCGCCAAGCAGCAGATCCACAATGGGTCTGCAGCAAGAAGCATCCTCTCACTGGGGCACACGGGATCCCCTGCCCTGTAGGGACAGCGAGAGGAGCAGAGAAGGACCAGGCAAGGCACTAGGTTCTCCTGGCTGCAAACTTGTCCAGACTCTGGGATGTAAGTCCCTCAGACTCAGTCTAATCTGTTTCAAAAATTGGAACAGATATGGGTTTAAAGCCTTTGTCTGATGCGTTTGTAAGTCAGTTATTTGGATTTCTGGACCATACTGTCATACGGAGGAGATTTTGTAACGCGGCATCGCTGGGTAGGGAATGCAGGCAACCTCTGAGCCAGTGCTGATTTCTGCAGTGGGAGATGTGAATGCAGACATCAGAGGGAAGTGCTGAAGACGTATTGCCAAAAAACCCTTGCTCCAGATCTCTGCAGAAGCACTTGAGTTTGGATCTTCCTTAGGTTTGGAGTTGAAGGTACAAGGCTGTGGACCTATACAGTTTAATGTTTTCAGGGTCCAAGCTCCACCATGGAGCATGTAAGTTTTATTCTTTGCCACGACAGCAAAACTGTAGTTTGCTATCCAGTCACCTATTAGGAGACAATAGGGCCATTTTCACCTTTGGTTGTTAGGAATAATGCTGTTGGAACAATTGTAAACAAGTTTTTGTGGACATATGGTTCCTATTCTGTTGGGTATATTCCCGGGAGTGGAATTGCTGTGTCAAATGGTAACTCTGTGGTTAGCTTTTTGAGGAAATGCTAGACATCCCCCTGTCTCACTCACTAACTGGCTGTACCATTCTACATTCTCACCAGCAGTGTACAAAGGTTCCATTTTTCTATATTATTGTGACTATATATATCTGGCTTTTTTCTTTTTTTCCTTTAACCACAGGTGCTCTCCTGAGTATGACCTGTTAAGATTTGGGTGATCAGGATTTGATTTGCATTTCTTTGATCATTATTCTTTAAGTGTGCATTGGCTATTTCTATCTTATTTGTAAAAAAAAAGTCTTTTCAGGTCCTTAATTATTTTTTAAACTGACTCAATTGCTTATAACTGGTTGCAAGTGCTTTTTGTTCAAGACACAAGCCTTTGGTCATAGACGACTGACGAATGTTTTCTCCTGCTCCACACATTGACCTTCCACTGTTCTTGAGGTTTGTTTTTAATAGTGTGTCTGTCTGGATTTACGCCTGTGAGTGCAGTGCCTTCAGAGGCTGGAGAGGGTGCTGGGTCCCTGGGACCTGGAGTTACAGGTGGTGTGAGCTGCTAGACATAGGTATTGGGAACTACGCTTGGGTGTCACGTAAGAGCAGCATGCTCTCCTCCAGCCCCAACCTTTTACTTTTGGGATAGCTCCCATGGAAGCCCAAAAGCGCAACAATTTGATAAAATTCAATTTATTAATTATTTTGTTGCTTGTGCTTAGGGGCTCCTATCTGAAAACCCATTGTCATGGATTCATCCATATTATTTTCTCCCAAGAGTTTTCTAGTCTCGGTTCCTACATTTGCTCTTATATCCACGTTGTGACTGGAGGATGGCATTTATTTATTTTGTACCTGACTGGTGATATATGTGCAGTATGAGGACCTCTGCAGGAGACTGTAAACCTAGGAGGCAGAATTCAAATTGCTGTACTCTTGGCACCAAGCACTGAAGTAGGGATGGTTTGGCGGATGAATGGGACAGTGAGGATCGCTATAACCCATGGCTACAGTGACGGTGACAGTGTCACAAGTCAGAGATGGGCATCAGATCAGAGAGCAGTCGAGTGCTGGTGCAGACCAACCTCTTGGAGAGAGCCTGTTTTGGTATAGTGGAACTTGTCCAAGGTCCTTTAGATAGATCCTTGATTCTAGTTACTAAACGTGGGCCTTGTTGCCATGAAAGAATGTTGGGTTTTGTTTGTTTGTTTGTTTTGCACAGAAATGCAACTTGACTCCATGCATGAAGGGTCTCCATCTCTTTCAGGCCACAGCTCTGCTCTCAAAGCCCCAACCTAGTTATTCTGTTTCCTCCCTACAGCTTTTTCTGGTGTAGGCTGAGCAGCTCCCATCTCTCACAGGTGAGGATTTTATCCCTTCATACCTTGGCTGCTTCCCTGAATCCACCCGGGTGCCCCTGTCCACTCAGGGACAGGGCTAGTGCCTGGTAGTTCCCCAACTACCATCTCAGCAGCTAGTTTGAACCCTTGATAAGGAAAAAATATAAATATTAGCTATTGTCCCAAACACAGTCGCTTGCTCAGACTGGGTTTATGCCACTTATTAGCAATATAAGATAACCAATGCATTATTTTATTATAATATATTGATGTTATTAATGATGCATTAAGACACAGTATCGATAGCTGTTGAACATTTCCTACATACCAGACTTATGCACAGTTCCTTGTACACATCTCATTTTATTTTCTGTAAGGCAGCTGCCATTGTTCCCACTGTAGAGAGGCAAGAGCCTCGGGGTTTAGGTAGTTAACTTGAGGCTAGAGATGGATTAAACTGGTGAAGCTTGCCTTCAGAGGCTCCGGTTTTGATCCTGTTCTCTTGCCCTGCCCGCCCTGCACTTCCCTTGCTTAGCTGGTCTCCGGCATCACACTTTCACCATCCAGGCTGCTCCGTTGCTGGCCTTTGACTCCGCTATCTCGCAGGGCTGCGGTTCCTTCAGCAACTCTGCGCTCCCCTCAGTGTGTCCAGCTTTAGAAAAATGGTAACTGGGCCAGGGAGGAACAGAGCTGGAATTCTCCATTTCTCACTCCAGCCTCTGCTGGGCCAAACACTAATCCTGCAAAGCAGGCTGAGTGGAAGCCCCATCCAAATGTATGTGTCTTGGTCAGGGAGCCTGCCCTGGAGGCCAGAGACGATGTCTCCTCCCCCACAGCACCTTCTCACCCTTGCTGTGCTGTCCTTCCTGGGCAAGGCATGAAGGTCAGAGCCACCGGGGGTCTCTCTGCACAACTGTCCTATGCTTCCAGCCTAGCACCCGTGGCCATAGGAGTTGGCTGTATTCTGCAGAGCCATTGCAGGGGGCACATACAAAAAAAAAGGAAGTCCAAGGTGCCAAGGTAAACTTGCAAGGCCAGGTAAGTTCTAGGTTGCAGAGTAGCTGGTGGCTTTTCCAACCAGTGTAATTTGACCACCGAAAGGCAATTCATTATATAAACCCATCTAGATACAGTCTCTTGCTGTCTCATTTACTCACTCACTCAACTCACTCACTAGTGCACTCATTCGTCCATCCATTCAGTGGGTCTCTCACTTATCACTATAATCAGTCATTTCTGTTCATTTGCTCACCACTCCTCATCCGTCCATTTTCCCATACAGATGCACTGGCCACTTTCCTGACCTCCTTGAAAGTTTTCTTCCCCCCAAGTGGCACAGCGTTCCTGAGGTCCTCTGTCCCGTGTCACCGTAGGAGAAGGCCTGATCCCATTTAACTTTCTCTACTCCTCTTCCTAACACACTCTAATCTACCGATCTGCTTTGCTCATCATCAGGCTTTGTCGCTTGGTGTCATTGCTGGGTCCTTGATGCCTGGAATGGAAGGACAGAATCTGGCACAGAAGGGGCTTAAGAAATGTATAGAGAATTAATGATCCCACTGACGTATTCACCAAATCTGGCTTTGAGAGTCTGTTGGAGACCCTTAAAGTTGCTTTGGCAAGGACTCAGGGTCCAAGCCAGGTACCTAGGGGCCTGAGATCTAGCGCTCTCTCTCTCTCTCTCTCTCTCTCTCTCTCTCTCTCTCTCTCTCTCTCTCTCTCTCTCTCTCTCTGTGTGTGTGTGTGTGTGTGTGTGGTTGTGCTAACAGACCTGTTGATGGGTGATGGTCAGAACATTCCCGTGGTAGGACAGCTGGTACAAAGTAAGTGGGAAAGTGGAGACAGCTTGCTAGTGCTGAGGCCTGTTGGCTGGACCTGGTGAGTACTAATTGCGAGGCTGGGGGCAGGAGGGAGCTCAGGGAAGACTGAGGTTAGAGGCTGGAGCATCTGGATGGAAAGTGATGTCATCTGCCAAGGAGTACCCTGGGAGCTTCAAAAGGAGAGGGAATGATGATGGCTTCACATCTTCCTTTCAAGCCCCGTTTTCAATTATAAGTAGACCCATGGTTTTTGAATTGCTCTTTTTCTTTTGATACGCGTTCTCTGCCCAGTGCCACAGAGGAGGCGAGGCGTCTGGCTACCCCATCCATCTCTGCCATCTTACCTCTGGGTGTCTGTGAAATGTGGCTTCTCAGGCAGGCACACGAGGGTGTTGCACAATGGGAGACCCGCCCATGTGTGTTCTCCAGTCATGGCTGGTGTGGGCTGTGGTGAACCTGGGATGTGAGCCGAAATGGTAGAGTCTGACACTTGGACCCTGACGACTCTTCATGACTGTCCGCCTGTAGAATATTAAAGATAAGCCTGCTTTGGAATTTTGAATGAACATCAACCACAACTCCAGGGCTATGGAGCTCATGTGAGAGAGACCACAGTCCGAAAGGGAGGAGAGAGAGAGAGAGAGAGAGAGAGAGAGAGAGAGAGAGAGAGAGAGAGAGAGAGAGAAGAGAGGGAGCATGAGTCTGTCTCTGGGGAGACTTCCTGGGACAGGAGCTTGGAAAGTCTGCTTCCCATGGAAAGATGTCTTCTCTGAGGGAGGAGGGGGTGGCTCTAGAGCATGAGGAAGGACCCTTCCTGGTCACAGACCTCCCCTGTTGGGTTGGCTTTGACTATAAGTTGCCTGTCCCAGCAGAGGCTGAAAGGCCAGTGGAGAGAGGCTCCAGGGAAGTTTCTTGTTCTGGGTGTGTCACTGGGGTGGACTTTACCTTGGAGATAGAGATTAGGCCAGTGACATTTCATCTCTCTGTACCCCCATATGCCCTCTTCGCCCAGGGAGCCAAACCCATAGCCCAGAGTAGAAATGAAAGTTTCTACAAGAGGCCATAGTTGGTGCTGGAGAGGTGGATCAGGATGTCTGCTCTCTCGGAGGACAAGGGGTCAGTTCTCACAGGTTCCCAGGACTCAGAGCAATGACTCACAGCCACCTCTAACTCCAGCTCTGGGAGGTCTGATTCCTGTGCAGGCGCCTGCACTTATGTGCACATACAGGCACTCACATATAATTAAAATGAAACAGATTGATTAGAAAAACTAGGGTAGAGTGGAGAGTGTGACAGCTAAATCGGATAAAGAAAATCAAAATGAAAGTCAGAGGTTGCCGTACTGGGGAGATGTCTGCACCCCGAGGATGAGCAGCGGGGGCCATCAGCAGCTCCGGAAAGAGGTGCGGCGAGACACCATGTGTCTCTGATGGATGAGTGTGGCTGCCTGCCATCTTTTCAATGTCTAATCTACACCAGGACCCGTCCCCATGGGAGCCGGCAGTCAGCACAGTCTGGACTGTGGAAGCCCTGGGGGCCTAGGAGCTGACAACACCGTGTCTGAAAAGCAGTGGAGAGCTGGGGAGTAAAAGACCTGAAAGGTACATTGAAAACAGAAATGACAGTCTGGATGCTGGAGCATGTGCTTTTAATTCCAGCACCTGGGAGGCAGAGGCAGGGGGATCTCTGTGAGTCTGAGGCCAGCCTGGTCTACAGAGGGAGTTCCAGGACAGCCAGAGCTGCATAGCGAGACCCTGTCTGAAAAACACAAACAAACAAAAAGAAACAGAAATGACGCAATTAAATTCTGGTGTCTAGGGATCTGTACTGGGTGCCAAGTGTACAGGAAAGGCAAGCAAATGCGGATTCTGAGAGGTTTATAGTTATTCTGGGAAGGGCATGTTTGTGGCTGAGGTGATGTTCCGTGAGGGGACGGTTCAGGGGGTCCTGGGATGGCTTCCGCAGGGTTTGTTCTTGACCTGAAAACAACTACAAAGGGGGTGCCTTCTCCCAGTGGTCTTTTTACTCAGCTAGGTGACCCTGGCAAGGGGGAAGTCTCTTCTAGACATGGAAATGTCAAAATAGAATGACAATGAAAGTCGAGAAAAATTGCTACTTCATTTTTTTAAAAATAACATCAGCATCCATGCTGCAGCAGTGAGCTGAGAACCACGGACTACAAAGAGGGTAGCCTTTGCCCATCAGCCCCTGCCTAGGAGAGGACTGGTAATCCAGGGACCTGGGTGGCTGTCAGTGGCTGAGGCCACCTCATCTTTCCCCTGCCTGTGGTCCCCTGAGGCCTGGCTGTGGAGGTCTGGGAAGCACTACATAGCCCGGGGCTTCTCAGCCACCAGGGAGAGGGCTAATCAGTTTCCTGTATGATAAGGCTCAGGGATATATTTAGATAGAAGCAAAATCAAGTTTAGCTCCCTTGTGAGGGTGCACAGGCACTGGAGCCTGCTTTGTGGCGCCATAGCTCAGTGTGGTGGATGGGAAAGTGGCCTTCATCTTCTGTTGGAAGCAGCCACCAGGCAGCCACCAGGGTGTGGTTTGGGGACCCTGGAAAGGGTAGGCCTGACCCCTGACCTTGGAGACTCAGATGAGGGTTTCCAAAATGGGTCAGCAGGGAACAGTAGAGGACCCTGACTCTAGGTGTGGGGAGCCCCAGACTGTCTTGAGTCTTGTGGTGGGGCTTCAGGGAGCCCTTTTGTGTTCTGCTGTGTCACCTGGAAAATGAAGGGACAGATGGGGTGAGCTGGGGTGCCTCCCACCTTTCCCAGAAAGGGCTTTGCATCTTCTGGCTCCTATGGTTTGGTCCTTTATGCAGGACAGCAGAGGGCTTGCTGTCTACCCCCAAAACCTGCAGCCTGCACCAGCCCCTCTGCTCTCTCTTGGGGAGAGGCAGAGCTGCCCTCTTATCTAACCTGCTTATCTAGAATCTTGGAAAAGGAAGCAGGTCACTAGCTTTCTGCCTGTCTCGCAGCCTGTGGTGCACACACACGTGAAGATGAGGTGGGTCTCACACTGGCGTATCCAGTTTGTGCAGAGTCAGGCTGGTGGACACTAGGGAGTGCACAAAGCTTGGGGAGCCCCCTTAGCCAAAAGGAAGGGTGTCTTGGAGAGTGAGCAACCTGTACAAGCGGACATTTTAGTGCCCTGAGTTGCTGGAGGAACAAATATCCATTTTTCTTCTACAAAAGAAAACGTGCAGAAGGCAGCCTTCAGAGGACTCCTTTTCACACATATGTAGTGCTGAGTTCAGAGTCTGGAGGGAAAAAGGAACCAAAGCATTAGGGGATTCATTCCCATCAGTTCCCGACTTCAGCGGACACCAGACGCAGCCTGCAGCCTCTTTTTACACTCTTCATACGTCACCCCACTTTCCCACCCATACTGGTGGAGAGGCACAAGTTGGATCCAGGGGACACCCTCAGGGCAGCTTCCCACTGTCCCTCCCTGTCTGCAGCCACCTCCCCATGCTCTGAATTTCTTCTCCACTCGTTCCCAATTCACCTGCGCACCCTCGGATCTCTCTCAGGCAGAACCCCTTCCTGGGCCCAGCCCCCCTCATCTCTCAGTTTTCATTTGTGTTCTGCAGCTGTTTTTGTCTCCACCTTTCTCAGTCTCTTTTATTCCCTCGAGGGCCACAGCTGAGCGTGGTCAGAGGCTGGTGCTTGCTCTGCTGGTGGGCCTCAGCTTTGAGCTCAGCCTCAGCCTGGCGTGTCCAGTTGAGCGAGGCTGGTAGGGAAGACCGCTGGGGCAGTGACGCCATATGGGTTTGTGCACGGCTCTAAGCCCTCACTCCCCCAGGCACATCTGCAGCATGGGCTCCACAGTCTCAACAGAGCTGAAAACGGCGAAATGATAGGGCCATACGGAGCGTTGGATCTGCACTCTAGGAAGCTAAAGCCCAGCGAGAGGAAAGGAAGAAGGGACCCATCTAAAGCAATGTGGTGAGTGGGTGGCAGAACCCAAGATCCAAGGAGGGGTTCACTTCTTGGACCATGGCCCAGGAGAGAGAGATTGCTCAAGGGAAATGTGCTTGGTAGGTGCCATCAAAGGCATGGGAGCCTCCGCGTGTGCAACCCGTCACAATTCCAAAGGACATAGTATCTGTCTTTCAAGCTGTAAGTAGCCACATGTGTCTGGTCATACACATTGTTCCAATGGAGAAGCTGCACCCAGTGTCTGCTCCCTGCGTCCCTGGAGAAGACTCCCTAAGAGGCTGTGTAGGTGAGGGCCACCATCAGCATGCTGGCTGTGGTATTCTGGAACCTTCCTGCACAGGGCATTGACATGTGAGCAAGGCATCTGGGTCCTGTTGAGGTTCCCGAGAGCTGGAGGCTGTGGTATGAATTGGGGCCATGCTTAGAATTGTATGAAGCACAACACGCGCACGTGTGTGTGTGTATGTATGTGTGTGTGTGTGTGTGTGTGTGTGTGTGTGTGTGTGTGTGTGTGAAACCCCAGGCTCACAAGGGTGAAATGCATAGCACTTGACACGCATGGGAGTCTGGCTTAGAGTGTACCTAGGAGCTTCGGGAAGATGAAGTAGATCTGCTTTCTGGTAACCTCGGGACTGGCTTGGAGTTTGCCCCAACCCCTGCCCTGCAGAACTGCCTATGAGAAGTCAGCAAAGTTGATGCCTGGCGGTGAGGTACCAGTCAGGGCACAGGGTTGCAAAGGCCGCCTCTCCTTCACTGAAGGCTAGGACCGGAGGCCTCCTGGAAAGCCCCACCCACCCTCTGCCTACTGTGCTTCCTGCCTCTCCCCTGGGCTGCACACTAATGTGAAGGGGACCCCAGGGCTGGGGCCAAGAACATCCGGCAAAAGTCATGCCAAGTAAGAACTTTCAGATCTGACAGCAACTGCAATAAAGACTTAAATTCTAGTTTGGTATTTGAAGAGAAACTGAATCAAACCAAATCTGGGCAAGAAAAAAGACCCAGAGATCACACTCTCTGTGACTTTGAGCGAACACTTTGTCCCCTCGGAAGAAATGGGTGGATTAGCTTTAAGTCAACCTCACACCGTGAGAGGGGGAAGGGAGGCACCCCAACAGTCCTTAGAGTGCCTTCTAGTACTTTGGATCCAAGCAGAACACAGCCTGCAAGTTTCGGGGAGCACCTGTTAGGGTAGGCCCTTGTGACCTGGGAGCTATGCGTCACGTGCAGCAGCGAGGTTGCAGGGTGTTGCCCGAGTGAGGGGGTCCTGGCCGGTGGAGCTTCGGTCACCAGCCTGGGGCTGACCTCTGAAACAGGGTGGATTTCCACGGCGCAGCTTCCCGAGAGAGCAGGATTAAGAGGAACTGCTCGGGTGGGCCAAGCCAGGGGCCAGGGGGAGGCCGGCGGAAACCCAAAACCTCCGCAGCTGTTTCCAGTTTGCCGCCTGTCCTGGACCACAGAGTGCTGCGCTGGTTGGTTCCTGGAGCCCAGAGCTGGAGGCAAAGTCCGAAGCCCGAAGCCCATAGCCCACAAAGCCCCGGAGCTCCCGCTGCTTTGACCTGGCCTTGAGTAGGGCTCTCTGCCGGCCTGCCCTCACCTCTGCGCAACAATCCCACCCACTCTTTCCCTGATTTCTTTGTAAAATTCTCATGGAATGCAGGAGATTGTGGAGATCTGCAGTTCCCCTGCAATACTGGTATGCTGGGCGCTTTTGACCATACTCCCTAGAACTTTTTTTGCACTGGACGCTGGTCCCATCCTGAGCAGGCAGCTCTGCTCACCATCCTATATACATGGGAGACCTGCCAAAGGCTCCGGGGACATGGTACTCCCCACCCCCACACCTCTCTCCTCGAGGTCCACCCTCCTCTCTCCTAGGTATCTCTCCCACCTGCTTCTATTCCATGCAAGGTGCAGCACGGGAGCTCCCGGGATGGGCAAGGTCCCAGTGCTGCCTGCCTGCTCTAGTGGGAGGCATAAAACCTCTGCTTGCTGTCGTCCCAATGCCAGGCTCCCTCCCATCCAGGAGCTAGCCCGGGAAGAGAAGGGCAGCACAGGAATCAGGGCTTCTGTTTCAGAGTCAGGCAGGCCTGGTGCCTGCCAATTCTCTGTGACCTAACTGTCTTTTTGTGTGGCTCCTCTGGGTCTCAGCTCTCAGTAGACAGACCTCAGTGAGCAGCAGCCACAGGGCTCCATACAAAGTAAGCTTTGGGCCATAAAAGTTTCTGCATGTTCCGTTCCTGTCTATGAGACTGTGGTACCCCACACTCTACTTAGGACAACCCCTTAAAATAAACCCCAATTCCTACATCAGCAATACAGCCCCCCCAATGGCCCCGAGACTGATCTCTCTAGTTCTTGTTTGATAAATACTCTGCTAGACACTGAAATACATTTTCCCATGGCCTTGCTTTTTCTCAGGTGGTCACCATCGTGAAGTATACCTTCCCGCTTCTCATCTATGCACGTCTTTTATAACGTGCAAGGCGTATGAGGCCTTGTCCAAGGCTTTGTTAGGCTGTCATCCAGAAAAGGGCCATATCCCTTGTGTCACAGAGAGCCTGGCTCAGGGTTGGAGGGGGGGTGGGAGTGAGTTTTGTTTCCAGGCTCTGGGTGGGGTCTGGAGGTCTGTCAGGGAGCTGAGGAGGGGAGCAGGTTTTGCTGAGGTAGCAGTGGGTGAGGCACCTTTCTCTCCCAGGTATCCTCCCTCCTGCCTGCCTTTCTGTTCAACTCCAGCTCAGGCCAGATGCCGAGGCAACTGGGAGGCACCTCAGGCGTTAAAGGAAGGTAGCACCAACTTCCACGTCCTCACTTTTAGGCTGAGGAGCTCTCCTGCATGGGGGTGGGAGGAGTCAGGAGCCTGTGTTAGAGCTTGACTTCCGTCCTCCCTGGCTTTAAAAATCTTGGACCATTTTCTGGATTCGATCCTCAGTTGCTTCTGGAAGATGAAGATGGAGAAGAGAGAACAGAGGGAGTCATGCTTCAGAGTATGTACCCGGAGCATTTGCCAGGGTGGACTGCCTGCTTTGGTTTCCAGATCTAACTGAAATCTCCACCTGATCTGGTGACAACTCATGCTGCTAGCCACAGACCACAGCACTGATGGTGGAGAACTGGGGTGGCCCCGCATCGTCGCCGTCACACGATGCATTTGGTACTCTGGGCAGCACGCAGCAGAGCTTATGATCTGGGTTGTTAGAGACAAGTCGGTCTAACCCTGACGAGCATCTGCAAGGGCCGAAGATGCCCATCAGTTCTAGATGGGGCTGAGGCCAGGACCGCGATGCCCTTGCACGGTGCTGCCTCTCTCCCTAGATTCTCAGGATAGTGATCATGGTGGTGGCTCTCTGGTGTAGGGCTTGAGGTAGCAACCCCATGTGTCACAAAGACAGAGGAGGCTGGTAGGTGTGTGTGTGTGCGCACACTTGTGGGTGTGTAGCTCCCATCCAGCTCCTGACATGTCACATCCACTGTTGAGATGAGGACACCCAGAGCTATCTCGTGCAGCCTCCTTGCCACACAGGATTCCAGATCCACATATGATAGAGTTGCTCTCACCCAGGTCCTTGTGACCTGGACCAAGTGCGTCCCTCCTTAGGCCTCCTTCCCTGGAAGCACCTTTATTCTGTGACTCTATGAGATTATTCACTTATCATAGTAATTATAATTATTATCTATTTAGTTAGCATTTGGAAAAGAATTCTATTTTTTGATGAAAACATAAAAACAAAATGTCTATAAAAAGACTTAATGTGAAAGGCTTCCGACCCAGGAACAAAGCAGGATGCATGTGTCCTCAGACCTTGAAAATAGTTGTGCTTCCTTACACCCCTGCAGGGTTCCCAGGCAGTTTTCAGGGTTCAGGAGCCCATGTGGGACCGGCAATTTTAGAACTGTTGGAGCTGTGTCTGCGTTACTGGGCACTGGGGTTTGCTGTGAGTTTGTGGAGATCTGTGATGTGTTTTAGGACTGGGCAGCAAAGCTGACCGACTGGGCCTGATTAAGACATACAGCAAATACAAGAAGTCTGTGATCTCCCAAATGGCTGCAGACTGAGGTTGGTGATGATAAAAAGGCAGCAGTTGGAAAAGAGACCACCAAACAAGATTATTTCAGATCCACTTTCCCTTTAATAAACCAGCCCCAAATGACAATGCAGCTGGTGTGGAAGTTCCATCTTTTGCTAGAAAGATAACCCTCCCAAAAATTTAGGAGCATGAAGCCTGTCCTGGAGACAGGCAGAGAGATAGCCCAATCATCCCAGAGCATGAGACTTATCCTGGAGACAGGCAGAGAGATAGCCCAAGATCCCAGAGAATGAGACCTGTCCTGGAGACAGGCAGAGAGATAGCTTAAATATTCCAGAGCATGAAGCCTGCCCTAGAGACAGAGAGATAGCCCAATCACCCCAGAGCATGAAACCTGTCCTAGATAAAGGCAGAGAGATAGCCCAAGTATCCCAGAGAATGAGCCCTGTCCTGGAGACCGGCAGAGAGATAGCCTATATATCCCAGAGCATGAAACCTGTCCTGAAGACAGAGAGATAGCCCAATTGCCCAGAGCGTGAGTCTTGTCTTGAGACATTCATGCTGTGGATGCCACAAGTCTCCCATCTCCCCACCTTGCCTTCTCTTGATGGATGTTACCCTTGCTGTTGTAGGACAGACAGCATTGGCAACAGTGATAACAACACATGAGTAGTTATGAATATCAGGCCAGAGCACGCCATCTCTCTAAGGCCCTCAGGCAATTGCGCCTGTTGGGGAAAGTTAGTAGATGAAGAGGAAGAAGAATTAAAAAAATATTTCATCAGAGAGTGGTTAAAATGTGAAGAAGGTCCAAATAATTGAAGAGAAATAAGAAGAGCACTTGATATGGAGTTTATACCAAAAGATTTCTCTGCAGGGATGTCTAAAGAACATACTTGGGAAAAATTTATTTAACCCATAAAAAAGGAATGTGATGCCAAAAGGGGTGTGGTGGGTGAAGAAAGGCAAATAAGGGTGTACATGTAACAATGATGATCAAATCGTCATTACATGGTGTGGTGGTTTGAAAGAAAATGGATCCCAAAGGATCCACTGTTTGGAGGTGTGGCCTTTTTGGAGAAAGCGTGTCACTGTGGAGGTGGACTTTGAAGTCTCTTTTGCTCAAGTTTCCCTCAGTGTGACAGTCCACTTCCTGTTGCCTTCTGATCAAGATGGAGCCAGCACCATGTCTGCCTGCATGCTCCCACCATGATGATAATGGCCTGAACCTCTGAACTGTGTGCTGCCACCTCAATTAAATGTTTTCCTCTGTAGGAGTTGCCATGGTCATGGTATCTCTTCACAGCAAAGAAATCCAACTAAGTAACATGACTTAATTAGGGGAATACAAACCAAAGTAGAACCAAAATACTTGAGGGTAATAGATAAAATGAGAAAAGAGTAATTTAAGTTGAAGTATACTAAAGTGTTTGAAGGGAAAGTACTATTGAATTTTAGGTTTTAATAAATGAACATGAAAAATAGGAGTAACTAGTAAAAGGAAGAAATAAAATAAGCACAGAAAAAATGAGCTAACGAGAAGATTTGATTAATTTTAAAGAGGTCAGAAAAATAAAACTTAAAAAGGGAAAAGAGGAAAAGTAATTCAACAAAGCAGAAAATAAGATGATAGAAAATGAAATATACTAGGAACTCCAGTAAATGTAAATGATATAAAACATCCAGCTAAAAAGAAAAAGTTTGTATTCTTGGTAGAAATCAATAAGCAACCATCTGTTTCTACTCTGGCCATATGATATTCTCCCAGGAGACTGTAAAATATACAGCGTAGGAAGGCTGAAGACACAGAGTTTGAAAACAACATGTGAAGATAAGATCGAGGGTGATCCCCACACTGTAAATCCAACCACGCTTTAGTCAGTGCTTTCAAACAAGTTGTATTTATTCTCTTAGCAAAATGTTGGTGCCATATATTGAAAGACATCCACCACATCGTAATACTAACAAGTCAAAAGAATGAAATCACAAAAGATCTCAGTAGACTCCAAAGAAAACATGGTAAAATGCCATTATGACAAGACATGACACTTGCTTTGGTTAGCATGGTGTTAGGGTTTCTATTGCTGTGAAGAGACAGCATGACCTCAGCAACTCGTGTAAAGGAAAACAATTAATGGAATGACTTACAGTTCAGAGATTTAGTCCATTGTCATCACGGTAGGACATGGTGGCATGCAGGCAGGCATGATGCTGGAGCTGAGAGTCCTACATCCTGATTGACAAGCAACAGGAAGTGGTGTGTCTCACTGGGTGTAGCTTGAGCATATATGAGACATCAAAGCCTGCCTCCACAGTGACACACTTCCTCCAACAAGACCACACCTATTCCAACAAGGCCACACCCCCTAATAGTGCCCCTCCTTTTGGGTCCTTTTTCTTTCAAACCACCACCCATGGTTGAGGATTCAGGTACCCCACTGTGACACTATGTAGAGATGGGGGAACTTTTAGGAAGTAGAGTCTAGAGAGAGTGATGCTGTCACTGGAAACATGTCCTGGAGGGGGATGTTGGGAGTCTAGCCCTTCCCCCTCTTTCTGTTCTACAACAGCTGTGAGGGAGTGGGTTGCTCCACCATGCTCCTGCCACTGTGTATTACCATAGCCCAGGCCCAAAGCAACAGCTCAGCTAACTAAATCTGTGAGCCCATAAACCTTTTTGTTTTGTTTCTAGTTGATTATTTATGATATTTTATTATAATAACAGAAAATGTACACACTAATGACATAAGGAGTACTCTTTAATTGGAGCATGGGTTTCCACCACATACTTAACAGCAAATGAAGTATGTGACAGGGACTGTTTTAATTCCTCTCTTTAAAATTAATACTGATGCAATACTGTCTGCTGTCACTCATTTAATACAACAATCCAGTATGACATAAAAATAAAGAAAACTCTGATTGATTATCACAGGATGTAGTAGTCTATGTAGACTCTGGGACCATCTATGGATACACTGTCAAAATGAATAGAAGCTCATAAAATTTCTGGGTTATAAATAATATATATTTATAGTTAGTTAATGTATATATTAAATATTAGAAATATATAATATAGACATGTTAGAAATCAATTGTATTTCTATATGCCACAAGGTGTTAAAAATTAGAAACTAAAAAATTAATGCTTATAATATGAACAGAATGCATGAGTTACTTGGGAATAAATTTAACAGAATTAGAGACCTTTTAAAAAATAAAAAATTGTTTTTTGTTTGTTACAGAAGATCCAAATAAGTGAAGAGGTGGGAAAAGTCAATGCTATAAGGTAGGGTTTTTTTTTTCAAATTAAGGATACATTTATTTTAATTAAAATTGAAATCCCCATGTGAATGTGTGAATTCTAAAATTTATATGGAAGAATTAAGATTCAATAATAGTTTAAAAGCATTTGAAGAAAATGAACAAGATACTTAGATTTGTCCTGGCAAAATATAAGATTTACTTTAAACATCTTAATAATTAAGATATTGTAAAACTTTCAAGTTTTGGTTGTGTAAATCATTATGTTTTTCCCTTCCCTTAAAAATCACCTCAAAATAGCAACAATAACAATATAAATAAAAAATAAAGATGAAAATGAAAGGAAAAAGATGCCATTTGAGAAAACCTCAGTGAAGGTATTACTTAAGACTGCTAATATATATAGGAACAGACCATAGGAGCTGAGGTAGGAAGAAAGTGAGGGGGAGACAATTAAGATAAAGACCCTGAGAGTCAACTTCCTTTGATGAGCCAAGCTGGAAAATGTCTTTCTTAAAGACAAAATTGTTGTGGGATAATCTTTTTGTACACTGTGAAGATATGTCTTTGTGAAGGTGCCCACTGATTAGTTTAATGAACTGTTGAATGGCTAATACCTAGGCAGGAGAGGATAGGTAGGATTTCCAGGGAGGAAGAGGAGGTGGAATCTAGGTGCGTGGTATTTGCCAGCACACCTGGAACAAATTGGACATGCCATATTGAGGAGAGGTAACCACACTATGTGGCAGAAGGTAGATTAAAAAAAATATGAGTTAGCTAAGTTATAAGAACTAGTTGGAAGCCGGGCAGTGATAGCGCACACCTTTAATCCCAGCACTCGGGAGGCAGAGGCAGGAGGATCTCTATGAGTTCGAGGCCAGCCTGGTCTAGAAGAGCTAGTTTCAGGACAGGAACCAAAAAGCTATGGAGAAACCCTGTCTCGAAAATAAAAAAAAAAAAAAGAAAAGAACTAGTTGGAAACAAGCCTAAGCTAAAGGCCAAGTAACCTTTCATAATTAATAATGAGCCTCCATGTCATTATTTGGGGCCTGATGGTCTAAAGATAGTCTGACAAGAAAGCTTGTTATACAAAAGGGGGTGAAAACTATATAAAAGGTGTAAAAACTACACCTCCCATTACCCAAACTTGTCCAGTAATCAGAAAGAGATGAGACAGAGAAAGGAACCTCCTGGACTCGATCTGACTGAGAAAAGCTAACGATACAGAGCTATAAAGATCCCCAAGGAGAACTTGTTTGCAGAGTGGTTTGTTTCTATGGTAGCAGAGAGGAGACCTTGTTTGGAAATAGCAAATTCTGAACTCCATGCTTTCCAGCACAGAACTCAGATCAGCATGACCCTGGTGGTGGCATGGCCCTTCGACACCAACATGGCCATAGGTGACAGCCCAGACCCTGGGCATCCTTGTGGCCTTTGGTGGTAGCATGGGTCATGGATGTCAACACAGACCCTGGCTGCAGCAGGACCACAGGCCCAGACATGGTCCTTAGTGGCAGTCTGGGCCTGGATGTCACCCTGGCCCCTGATGGCAAGGAGGCTACCCTCATCAGCCTGTTCCTCACCACCTTTGCTTCTTCAGTTCAGCCTCTTTCCACAACGCATGAACTATTCCGCTTCTCTTTCTCTCCCATTTCTTCACCATATATTTGCCCATCATAATAGCACCTACCTGCTTGGCGCTGCGAAGTGCTGGGTGGGTCTATGGATGTCTTCAGCCAGCCCGGGCTGTGAGGACCAGGTTGACCTGTAGGTGTCTTCCACCAGTCTGAGCCGTGTTGTCTTGAATTATGATTGATGTGGGAGGTCCCAGTTCACTGTGACTGGGTGGTGCCACCCCTAGACAGGTGGTCCTGGTTTGTATTAGGGAGAAGGCTGAGCGAGGCATGGATAGCAAGCCCTTAAGCAGTGTTCCCGCATGGCCTCTGTGTCTGTTTCTGCTTCCAGGTTTCTGCCCTGACTTCCTCAGTGATGGGCTGTGATCTGCGAGGTGATATAAACCCTTTCCTCCCCAGTGCTTTTGGTCATGGTGTTTTATCACAGCCATAGAAACTGTAAGACAAATATAATGCCTATCTTTCTGTCTTTCCCATCTCAGAGGCTGCCCTTTAACAGCTGAGACTTATAAGCAAAAAGATAATATGACGAAACTGAGGGTAGAAAAAAGGAGGGAGAAGGAAAAGAGAAATAGGGCTTTATTGTTTGTTGGAGGGGCTAATGATGCTGTCTAGATAACGAAGTTACATGAAGTTAATGATAAATATAACACCGAAACAAAACTACAATTTTCCTATTAAATAATTTCATAGGATTAGCAAGGCAGAGCAGAGGGCTGAAGAACAGAAAATGACTGTAAGACTAAAAGACACGCAGCAACCAAGGTCAAGCCCATCATTCATATCAATAAATGTGAAAAACTAAAGCCATACATTAAATAAAATGTGACAAACATCCCACACAGCCCAACAGAGACAAGACTAGAGAAAAGCCACTTACACAGGTGGAAATATAAGTTCTGGCAGGGGTCCATCAGTCCCAGCAGAAGGCACAAAGGGAACAGAGGCCATCAGCTGACAAGGAGGACCTCTGTCTAGAAGCGTCAAGTGAGGCAGAGAGAGGCACAAGTGCTGAAGGCTGTAACCGCAATGGACGTGTTTATGAGTTATCTGGTGCTGGCTATCAAATTGCCCTCGAATTTAGCGGCTTTGGACAAGGAGCCTTTGTTGTTCTGGATTAGCAGCTTAGGGGCTGCTGCTTGCTCCGGGGTTTCAAGGAAGTTGCTGGCCCAGGGCTAAGACTTCCCCGAGGCTGGCACATTCCCATCTGTGCTTACCTGTCTGATGTGAGGGAAAGTGGATGGTGGTGGGAGGGAGCTCAGGCTGAAAGTGGTGGCTCAGTGGTAAAAAGCAGTTACCTTCCAAAGCTCAGGAGCAGAGCTTGATTCCCAGAGCTCACGGTGGAAGAAGAAAACCTACCTTGAAAATTGTCCTCTGACATCCATAAGTATACCAGAGCATGTATGTGTGTGCGTGTGTGTGCACGTGCACATATACACACTAAAATTAAAACATTAAGACCATGTAGAAAATTTTGATAAATCACAAAATGTGAAATATGGTATGGAATACATTCTCTGATTACAAATTTAGAAAATAACCCTTAGATAAGAAAACAAAGAGGGCTTCTACCTGAAAATTAAAACAAGCAGCAACAGCAAGGATGGCTTTTGATGGAAGAAAACCTCTAAGTTGAAGCGAAAAGCATCTTGATAATGAATCTACTGAGCATGCCTCATCAGAGCTGGAGAGCCAGTGGTGCTCCAGGGCGTCTACTGAGCATGCCTTATCAGAGCTGGAGAGCCAGTGGTGCTCCAGGGCGTCTACTGAGCATGCCTTATCAGAGCTGGAGAGCCAGTGGTGCTCCAGGGCGTCTACTGAGCATGCCTCATCAGAGCTGGGGGCCCAGTGATGCTCCAGGGTGTCTTCTGAGCATGCCTCATCAGAGCTGGAAGTGGTGCTCCAGGGCATCTACTGAGCATGCCTCATCAGAGCTGGAGATCCAGTGGTGCTCCAGGATGTCTACTGAGCATGCCTTATCAGAGCCCAGGGTCCCCAAGGCCAGGTTGCTGCCAACGCTGCATGAGTATATAGAGACCAGGCTTTCTAAGAATTAAATAGTATCTGTAATCAATTGTACTTAGGTGTCCATCTGTTTTATCCTCAGTGGGTTTAGAATTTCATCAAGGTATTTGTTGAGCTGCCCCTATACTGCTAAATGGTACAATTAGACAAAAGAAAACTATCGGAAGAATGAAAACTAGGAGGGAAGATGCAGAGTTTTCAGGTGAGTGTGTCCCTAGAAAAACTGAAGGATGTGGGCTGGGAAGATGACTCAGTGGGTAAGAGGGCTGTCTCCGCAGCATGAGGACCTGTTTTTTAAATCGAAAACCAGTGTGAAAAGAGAGGCCTGACTACATGAGTCTGTACCACAGCACTGGGATAGGGGCTCACTGCCAAGTCACCCTAGCTGAACTGATGGTTCAGTGAAAGACGCTGTTTTAACAAGCAGACAAGGTGGAGAGATGGTCCAACTGTTCAGAGAACTTATTGCTCTTTTAGAGGACCCCAGTTTATTTTTCAACACCTGTGTATAGTGCTACCAACCACAGGTAACTCCAGGGGATTTGACACTTTCTTCAGGCCTCTGGGCACCTGCATATATTACACACACACACACACACACACACACACTTAAAAAAAAAGGAAAGGTGGAGAGTAATAGAGGAAGACACCCAATGACCCAATTGTCCTCTTCTGGCTTCTGTGTAGGAGTGAACAAATACATGCACAACACCTCCCCACATACTTCACACCATGCACGCATACATGTGCAAACTACCCACATACCCACTTCCCACCATGCACACACATATGCACAAACGCTTCCCACCATGCGCACACACATATGCACAAATCACTCACATACTTCACACTGTGCACATGCACGCAACCCCCGCTTCACACCACCCATACACACATGCACAAATCACATACACACTTTACACTATGCATACACATATGCACAAACCACACACACTTCACACCATGCACACAAACATACACGTTAAAAACATAAGAAGACCTAAAGAACCTACAGAAAAGCTATCAGCAAGAGTATGCTTGTTTGAATAAGATGATTGAATGAAATTAATCATTTTTTTGTGTATCACTATTACTACTTTGGAAGATATAATGAAAAATCCATTTACAGGAGCAATGGCAATCCACAGCTTAGAGTGAAGTTACTTACACAGTGGGGCATGGCCTATGCAATGCGAATGCTGAAACACTCCTCACAGACACAAAGGAAAACCTGGAGAAATGGAAAGACCACGTTTTTGGCCAGGAAGACTCAGCATCATAAAGCTGTCAATTCTCCCCAAGTACCATTTCTAAATTTAATGTGATCCCAATAAAATACCAACTGTTTTTTTTAAAGCCAGACAAGCTGAATTCTAAAGTTCATGTGAAAAAAAAATAAAGAAATCAAAACATTAAGAAAAACTCTGCAGAGTAATATCAGTGGATTCGTGGAAGCAGATACTAAAACATATTAAAGTCTCAATAATTGAAACCATGAGGAACTGATGCGTGAAGAGCGGGACAGACCGACCAAGCGTAACAGAAAGCCCAGAAATAGAAGCAGATATGCACATGGGATATTAGCGCCCCGAAAGAGTACCCCCTAAAACCAGTGAGAGAAAGGATTAACTGTCTAATAAACGTGGTTGGGGTCACTGGTCGGCCATATGGAAAAATGATAAAGTTAGCGTCAGACTTATGATTGTCTACCAGGACGAATTCCAAGTGGACTGAAGAGCAAAAACTAGGTCAAAAATATGCTAGAAGAAAATGTGAGAAAAGCCGTGTATACACTCAGAGTAGGGAAGCTCTTCCAAACTGTGACTCAAGAAGAGAGGATGCAGTGGGGGGGGGATTAAACTACGTTAAGAAACACTTTATATCAAAACTGTGGAAAACAACTCATTAGGAGACAATCGCACACTCATATTTTGACAAAGAGTTGATTTCCCTGATTTATGAAATGGTTTTAGAATCAACGAGATAAAGGAGAAGGGCCCAGAATTGAAAGCAGAGGCAAGCGTCCAGGAAAGGGTCTGCGTGTGATCATCGAGATGCAGATTAAAGCTATGTAGAGATCCATGCTTCATGTGAGAATGATAAGAAATATCCAAGAGTCTGAGGACAAACCCTGTCTGCAAGGCTGTTGTAGTGGTTAGCATCACCTGATAGGATTGAGAGTTACCTAGGAGACAAACCTCTGGACACCCAGGAGAGTGAGTTTCTAGGCTGAGTTTCATGAGGTAGGAGGAGCCAGCAGGGTGCTTTGAATGAGAATGGCCCATAGGCTCAGATGTTTGAATGCAATGCCTGGGCCCAAGCTAGTGGAATAGTTTAGGAAGGATTAGGAGATGTGACTTTTTGGAGGAGATATGTCACTGTGGGTGGGCTTTAAGGCTTACAAAAGCACAGGCCAGACCCAGTCTTTTGCAACTTGTGGGTCAGATGTGAGCTCTCAGTGACTGCTCTAGTTCTATGTCTGCCTGCCCAAAGTTGTGGTTCCTGCCATGATGTTCATGGACTAACCCTCTTAACTGTCAACAGACTCCCAATTATATGCCTTCCATTATACGTTGCCTTGATCATGGTGTCTTCATACAGCAATAGAAGAGGAACTAAGACAATTTCTGCCTTTTTATTTGGCCTGTATGTTTCACATCATTTGTTCGGTGTTTAAACACTTTTTGTTTATTTATTTAAATTGAAAAAATTTTATACTGTGTATTTTGATTACTCTTTTTCTTTCTTTTTTCTTTTTTATGTGATTATTTATTATGTAAGGGAAATTGAGCTTTATATTCACACATGAACATAGATTTCTTGAGAATAGGAAACAATGCAGAATGAGCCGAAAAAAAAACCAAAAAATATATAGGTGATATTTCTGATAACAATGTAAGAGCCCATAAAATCCTGGGTACTGCACAAACATTGTCAGTAAGAACTAAATGCAAAAAAATAAACTTAACTAATTAAAACAAAAGAAAAAAAGACTAAATGTAAATTGCAATGTTTGATAATAATGCAATATTAGATGCTTCTAACACATTAAAAAGAAACCTATTGCATTTATTTAATTTTACGAAACAAATACCCATGTAATCTAATTGCAGTAACTCAGCATGGTAATACAGTTGTATCAGAAATGATAATAAAGCAGAACATTGGAGGTTAATCCTAAAAGATAGTTAAATCAAAGAGTTCATAACATTAATAAAAGGCTAAACCAGGCTCATTAGAACTGTAGAAAAAAATTCTTTTTTTTTTTCAAGACAGGGTTTCTCTGTAGCTTTAGACCCTGTCTTGGCATTAGCTCTTGTAGACCAGGCTGGTCTCGAACTTACAGAGATCCGCCTGCCTCTACCTCCAGAGTGCTGGAATTAAAGGCGTGTGCCACCACCACCACCTGGCTGATCACTCTTTTTCCTCACCCCAATTTCTCCCAGATCTTCCCCACCCACCCTACTCCATGCTCTTCTTCCTCTCTCTTTAATAAAAAACAAGAACTTGATTTTTAAAAAGTTCTATTATCATTACAGTGCATATATGGATTGTGCATGATGCGTGTGTGTGCGTGTGCGTGTGTGTGTGCGTGTGTGTGTGTGATGGAGAGAGAACTGGGACAGTGCACATGTCGGAGTGCGTGTGTGCACATCAGAGGGCAACTCTGAGGAATTCTCCCCTTCCAACATGTGGATTCTGGGGATCAAAGTCAAAGGCTGGGCTTGCGAGGTAAGCTGAGCCCTATCGGTACTTCCAGTAATTAACTTTAATATGTACGTCTATGGAAATTTTAAACGTGACATGCAGCATGACAAACCAATGAACAGTAATGGACAATACCATCAGTTCAGCTGGAATAATGTAATCTAAGTGGAAAAGTAAATCTGCTCCTTACAAGCTTAAGCATCCTTTACAACAACTGATTAGAAAATGCAATGTATTTTTTTTTTTAGTTTTTTCAGCAGTAAAAAAAAAAACTATATATTATCAAACTATTAGTGTATTAAGAATGAAGCCCTGGAGTAGAGTACTTGTATAGCATTTGTGAGGCCCTGGGTTTGAACCCCAACATTGCCCCTCCTCTCAAAATATAAGAACTTTATGATGCAAGACTTAAATCTTCTACAAAAGACCTAAAGACTTAGCCAAAGAATAGGAACCTCATGTTGATGCACCGGTGTGCAATCACCCCAAATTAGTACACAAAATGTTATAAAGTCAGGTGTTCCTCTCCTCCCAGCTTTGATGGGGACAGCTGGTGTTGCTTAGGTTTAGAAGTCCAAGTGTCTGATGTACTGAGCATATTGTGACACCTGTCCTTACAAGGATCTCACATCCCTTCAGTGATGGCCTAGCTCCTCTGCAGACCACACTTGCTTATGGCCTTGTGATCTGTCCTCTTGCTCTTCCTAATGGTAACCCTTTCTACTTCCTCTCCCCAGGGGCTTGCATGTTGAGAATGCACCACACCCATGTGACTCCATATTCTTCACAAATGCTGTCCCTTTGCCTGTGATGTCCTTTCTCCTGCTCCTGTCTGGATATTGAAGTAAAAGACCATGTCCTTCAAGAAGCACCCCAGAATCACACCACAGTGGGTTACCTCCATTTGCTTCCACA
Source organism: Microtus pennsylvanicus (assembly GCF_037038515.1). Taxonomy (NCBI): domain Eukaryota; kingdom Metazoa; phylum Chordata; class Mammalia; order Rodentia; family Cricetidae; genus Microtus; species Microtus pennsylvanicus. Next base: position 48,252,395 of record NC_134591.1, on the reverse strand, counting down.
TGGCACCTCCTCACCTTCACCCCCACCCTGGCATTCTTCACCAACTCACTTCCATGTCTCTGATTCCCCACCAGACCATGCATGCCTTCCTTGGGAAAAGCGGGTCTAATCCATCAGGGTGTTTCTGGGGCTCTTCCCAGGGCCAGGCAGTGTGGTGTCCTCTGACTGATGAAGGAATGAGTAGCACAATATCAGGGTTTTTGCACTTGGGTTGGAATCTGAGTTACGGCATTTGCTTAATGTGATGAAGCATAAACATGGTTTTCTTCCATGCCTCCTCTATGAACTGAGGCTGGGTATGAGAGTCTGCTGCAAGGCATTGCCCTGAAGACTCAGAGTCAATACACCAAGGGCTTAACTTGGGGCAGAGATTATGTAGGTGGTACAGGAAATATTACTTACTATTGCAACTAAATCATTTATTTATGTATCCAACCATCACACACTTTTTTCCATAAAAGTTTTCCCTAGTTTCCTTTCTGTGCCAGATTTTGTGTTGGGTACTGGAGCCACAGATATAAAGTTGACAAATACTATCCTTAATGTGGGTAGGAACTGGGTGAACAAAAGTAGGTGTCTAGGAAGGATGGTGCTCAGAGGGTCATGGCTCAGGGCTGGTAGACAGGGACCCCCTGGCTGAGGACACACCCCTCTTCTCTCAGAGCTCAGTGGAAACAAAGCCAGGTATGGACAGGGAACTGTGTAAATAGGGGCTGGACTGGGAGGCTCTACGCGGCCTTCATTGACAAGTGAGCCTTGAAATTCAGGGCCTTTGGTTTTTCATTGACTAGTGCTGCATTTCAGTGAGCAGAAGCTTCCTGTTAAATTGAAACAGATGAGGTTTTTAAAATAAGTCTAATTGATTCCATCCCTAAAGTGCAAATCGGTATCCCCCAGGCCCAGCTACGATGGGAGGGCTGTGTGCAGGTGGATCCATGTGCTCCTGAATGTGAGCCTGTGCAAGTGCAGGTGTGTGCGTGTACGTGTGTGTGTGTGTGTGTGTGTGTGTGAGTGGACAGGCAGTCACCCGTTCACTGATCAGGCTTCGACACTGCGCTCATCCCAGTCCTCAAGACTTTCCTTATGGGACTGCAGTAATCACGATGCCCCAAGGTTAAGGCCTCATCAGAATCATTTCAGAATGGAAGCTGCGTTCCTAGGGGGAAGAAACTTATAGCGTCTGAGAAAGCCATAAGTAACAGATCAGGGCTCCATTGCTGTCTATCCTCACTGCAGAGCCTCAGCTTCTAGTAGTGAAAAGTGAGGGATCAGGAGGGGCACAAGGTCACAGGACAAGCCATAGGGCCCCTCTCACCAGGCAAGGAACCTAAGAAGCTGCAACAAATAAGAACAATGACAGATGCCACCCAGTGAATGCACCACATGCTCAGTGCCGCCATTGACTGATATAAAATCCTCATGCAATTTAAATGAGATAAATAATCTTCCCAGGTTTGAAAGAGGAAATTGAAGTCTTCCAAGGGTATCACTAATAAAAATAAATATTTCCTACTCCTAACCTCTTGTTTCTTTATAGATATTTATCCATCATATGCACATGATGTAGTCAGGGAGCTGGCAGTGGCGGTGTTGTCTCAGAAGACTGGATTTAGCTCTTGAGTTGTGAACTGAAGGCAGATCCATCCACCTACCTGTCTGTCCATCTGCGTCTATCCATCCATCCATATGTCTGTATGTCCATCTGTCTGTCAATCAATCCACCCATTTGATCCCTTGACACCTTCCCTGAGAACAACCCTATTTCAAGGTGATAGGACACCTGGTCAGGACACCAGAGTGAATAAGAAAAATCACTTGTCTTCCCTAGCAGGGGCAGGCATTACATCCTGGACAGCCGGAGGGCCATGAGTGTGGGACAGTAACTGTCTTGGGAGTGAAGTTAGGGAAAGTCAATCTTTTCTAAACTAAAAAGCTAAAACCACATTCCAAGGAGCATTCCAAGTAGAGGGGGCAACTGCTGAAAAGGTCCTGGGGGCTGGGACAACTTTGGGATGCTTGAAACCTAGAAGGAAGGTGAGGGTGGTTAGTGTGTCAGGGAGAGGGCACAGATGAGAGATGAGGCTCATGGGCTATGCCTGTGTTAGCAAGGCCTTCAAGACCAGCACGAAGAGATTAGATTATCTTCCATTGTAGTGGAAGCCAATAGAAGGTGTCAGACAATGTGAACTGATCTGATCTATGTTGTAGGGATTGCTCTGGCCACAGAGTGGAGAATGATGCAGAAGGAGTTGGGACAAAATGCAGAATGCCCTATGGGAGTGATGGTAGAGCCCAGAAGGACAATGTGGTTTGGGTTAAAATGTCAGTAGGGGGGATTATAGGGCTGGACAGATTTAGGATATGTTATTTTAGGGGCAGTGCTGTTTCATGCACTAGAAGAGACACAGAGACAGGGGATGAAAGACAAACCACCCACTGGGATTCAGAAGACCAAGAATGAGTGTGTGTCGGTGTGTGTGTGTGTGTGTGTGTGTGTGTGTGCTAAATCTAGAGTTGGGGAGGGGTGCAGAGAAGACATCAACAAGATGCCTGTGTTAACACATATGAAGTTCAAGTCTGTGGTTTGGGCTTCCGAGTCAAAAACCTGGAGAGATCATTTAGAGCCGGAGACAGGCTGAAGACATTTAAAAGGGTGTAATGTACGAGATGAAAATAAGTCAATACTCAATTGTGTGTTAGAGTCAGCTACAGATCTTTTCAAAATGTTAAAGTTTGTGCCCAGGCAGATTTTTTTAAAGGACAACCACAGGGAAAGCAACAGGGACTAGGGAGACAGATATTGATATGAGCACGTTTTTCTACTATTTTTTGACATTAGTGACTTCTGTCCTCCACACATGGAACAATAATGTTGTTGTGCGATAAAACCTTTCCTGGGGAGATGCAACACGCATGCCTACTCACCCCAGATAAGGATCCCACAACAGACCAAAGTACCAATAGCAACAAAGTTCGCCTTGGTGAATCAATGAGATATTGTTTTATTTGTTCTTTTGTTTTTTCCATATGGTTTCTGTGTGTAGCCCTGGATGTCCCGGAACTCATTCTGTGGACCAGGCTGGGCTTTGAACTCAGAGATCCACCTGGTGAACCAACGAGTTTTATTGAGGTTACTTACAGGAGCAGAAACGACTCAAAGACAGCTTCATTACTAACCACCACCCTAGCACAGGTGACAACTCACAAAATCTGGGAAACATAAGCACACTGAACAGCCTTGAGACAGGTCAATAGGCTGGAGAGTGTCCTTTCCAAGTGACTCTGTTCTAAATCTCTTCCAGGCAGCTCAGCTGGTTCCTACTTCTCCCAGGCAGCTGGTCTGGTCTCAGAGTCTTTTCAGTTTAGCTTGGCTGATTGTCTTCTTTACAGATTGGCTCTGCTCTCCTGAGAGGGACTCCCAGTTTTTATTGCTTACTCTGGCTCCTAGGGGCTTAGTGAATCTGTTTGGTTTCAGGGACTTCTTATTTTCACTTGTTTACCTTCCTGCTTAAGGAGCTTTCCTGCAGTCTGGAAAGTTTCAACCTCTGAAAGAAACTGTCACAGAACAAATGCCCATCAAAGAACGAGGTTGTATGACAGCTAATATTATCAACGTTATAGGCTCTAGAATCATATAGGAGACAAGCCTCTAAGCATAGCTATGAAGGATTATCTAAATTGGGTCGGCCTCCGGGCATATCTGTGAGTGATTCTCTAGATTAGGTTAACTGAGGCGAGAAGATCCACCCTGGACGTGAGTGGTACCATCCCACCGGCTGGGGTCCTTGGCTGTATAAAGAGGAGAAAAATAGCTAAGTAGAAGCTAGCCATTCACTGTTCTCTGTCTTTCCTGACTTTAAATGCATGTGACCAGTGTCCCAACACTCTTGTTACAATGGCTTCCCTGCAATGATGGACTATACCCTCAAACTGTGAGCCAAAACAAACCCTTCCTTTCTTAAATTTCTTTGTTAGTATATATTTATCACAGCAACAGAAAAAGTAGCTACAGGCCAGGTGGTGACTTCAGACATAGTACAAGTGTGCTTTGGAATATCTTGGAGGAAGGAACGAGATAGTTAAGATCATTTGATGTTCTGGATCAAAATCTTTTTCTCCCAAGATTTTGACAGACCATACTCAGTGGAGATACCAACATCTTTAAGTCACCTCCTGGATAGACTCCTCCTAGCTACTCCTTGTGTAGAGGATGAGAGCTCATCTGATTACCGAGTGTGGGAAGAATGTGGGCTTAGGCCAATACCTTCCTCTCTTAGGGATCAAACTGCTTAGAGAGCAACCATCTGGTCTACCAGGCCCACATTCATCTTTCACACAGGAATGCCAAACCTCCAGCCCCAGGCTGTCCTTTCTTTTCCTTGTGTCTTCCTCCCTGGAGATGTGAACTAGCCAGAAAGGCACATCTAAAATTTATATTGTCCTGTGGGCGGCCCCCAGGATAGGCTCAGGGGAGATGAAACTTCCTACATGTGAAGCAGTTGACAACAAATCTGAGAGAATGTTGAACCTAATGCGGAGTGTAGATCAGGATCCTTTCTGTGGTCAAATAGGGTAAAGAGGAAACTGGTCCATGTGAATAGGCTCCACGTCTGAGCCCCAAACCCTCCCATCCCTCCTTCAGGGACTCCAAGTCAACACAGCCCCACATGACCACTCCCAGAAGTATCAGTGATGTCACTTCAGTCTCTTTCCAGAGTGGAACAGCAATGAGTGCAGCCGGGGGGTGGGCAATTCTACTCTTGTTTCTCAAGCTGACTGCTGCAAAGCTAACGTAAGTCTGGCTCTAGGAGAGACTGAAGGGTGGACTGGCTGTGCAGGCTCTGAAGTAGCTGGGCCTATGGAACAAAAGTCAGCTGCCAGGTCCCCTCAGGGCACAGGGAACAGCCCAACTTGCTTTCGGTCCCACTGGGTCTAGTCCTTACAAATGGCTCCAGGATTTTTGAGAAGCTTGGGAGGTCTGCTTGCCTGCTTGTCCCAAATCCCAGCCCCAGGATAGAAATCAAGGGGGCTGAAGGCACGGGCCGTTTACATGGGGGAAATTGTAAAGGGGAAAGACAAACGTTGGAAAATTAGCCACTGACCCGTGGGCTGAGCAGTGGGACAGGGAAATCCGAGCCGAGCTCATGGAAAATCTATAACCAGAGCAGCCTGAGCCGCACTGTCCCAGAAAAGCAGATGGGGGCAGCCATAAAACGTGACCCCTCCACGTCAGCCAGGCCAAGCCGTGCACTATTTTTAGATGGCAGTATTGTTTTAAAGCATTCCTTCTCCTTTATATGTTGCCCTTTGCCCTCGTGTGCAGATGGGCCATTGCCTCGCTTCCCCGGCTTCTACCTCCCCACCGTGGAGCAGGGTTATCTTGCTCTCCTTGTCAACCAGTGTGCCTACTTGGCTCAAGGAGAGAGCACTTTTTGTTAGAACAAACTAGAACTCTGAGAATTTGATTCCACCTTCACCTTTTATCCCTAAAGGCTGAGAAAGAACAAGCTGTGGAAGGCACATCCTCTCAAGGCCCACCTCAGGAGAAAGCACAAGCAGAGAAGGGGACAGCCATCTGCAAACACCCAGTTACAGCCCCAGGCCAGCATGGGCTCGGGAGGGTGGAGGTGGCAGACTAGATCCTGGAAAGGGAACGAGGGCTCCCGAAAGAAGACAGTGGGAGCCAGTGTGGTTGTAGTCCAGAGAGGAGCCTGCATGCAAAGATCATTGGGAGCATAAACTGCACTGTGGGAGAGGGTGGAGGGTTCCAGAAAGACCTTAGCAAGTGCAATGTAATTAACTCTTACTCTGCCTGAGGGGTCTTAAGTAGACCAATGGCTGCAGTACGTGACCAAGGATTGCATACAGTTTCCTTCTGTGTGCCCCGGTCAGCCCTGTGTAGATGGTTATTCATTTACCCCCATGACTCCTCCATCCCAAACATCACATCCTCTAGAGTGGGTCATCTAGGGCAACTCTCCTTCATTGGTGAGAAACAGAGTCACAAAAGGGCTGAGGAGCGGTGTCTGTCTCTTTACTCTATCCCGTGGTACTTATCTCTAAAAGCTTGGAATTCCAGCAGGCAGAGGCAGGAGAGACAGTCTCGGTGTCCCCTGTCCTACATCTTGGCACTCAGCCTCCTGAGGGATTCTTTGCCTCCCATCTCCTCCCATTGATTTTAACGGCATGCTGCTTGTCAAGCAGACACAATTTAGGTCCCTTGTAGGTTGGGGTATGTGTGTTTGGAAATAGATTCGGAAACTACATGGTAAGGGGTAGGGAGAATGATTTTCTCTTTCCGTTTCTCTTGAGTTTGCCTTTGGAGAGAAATGAGTTGTGTGTGGCTGGCAAACTCCAGAAGTGAAGGCCTGCGAGGGCCCTCTGTAGGAAGGTGAGGGGCAAGTTGAGGAGACGAGTTCAGGGCAGGAAGGGGAGAGACCTGCACAGATGGGGTGGGCAAGGGGAAGACTGTGACGTGGGAGGAGGGCTTTGAGTAGTCATGGGGACACCTGGTTGAGGGCCCTGCAGCCAGCTGTGAGGACTGTAGCACCTCCAAACACCGGCGCTCTACAAGGCTGTTAGTCTGCAAAGATCATGAACTAAGAGGATCTTACAAAAGCCTGACAAAAAGTGGTCATGTTCTAGTCATTGTCATTTTGCAGGGACAATGGCATTTGACTTTTGACTCACTGGGACACAAGACCTGACATGAACAACCGGAGGGGGCAGATCGACTTTAGCTCATGGTTTCATTGGGTTCGGCCCACAGTCGTTGCTTCTATTGATCTTGGCCCCGACAAGACGGAACAATATGGCAGGGGGACAGGAACCCTCACTGCATAGGCAGAGGGCAGAGAGACAGGGAAGAACCCAGGATAAAATACAGTCCCGACAAGGACAGATCCCAAGTGACCTGCTTCTTCTAGTGAGCCCTGCTTCCTGGAGTGTCTAGACTCTCCCCCAAGAGGCACTACTGCCTGGGATCCATTTCTTTAATACTTCATGTTCAGATGGCTTGGTCCTGCACCTAGGGTTAATCCCAACAAGACAGGGCGGCCTTAGCCACCATGGTTCCTGGGCTCTCCTGGTTCTGAGACTAGTCCTGTGGATTCTGCCCAGGATGGGTTACTTCCTTGTCTTCCCCTTAGTAGAACCACTAGACAGAGTCCCCGCCCTTACATGGGGCACCCTACCAGGGCAGAGGTAGTTTTGGCCCCTGTATGGTAACTGATTGACAACCATATAGTTATGGAAGTGAAGGAGGAAGTTCTGGAATATTCTGCTGTCAAAGGCCCTGGCACCAGTGAGGCAGCAGCCATCACAAGCAGAGGGGGGAGTGGGCGCTCACATTTCTCAGTGTCTCCTTCAGGCCAGGCACTCATCTAGGAACTTAGTAAGCAGAATGTGGCATCTGTATAAGAAGGGTGTGCTCGTCTCATCCCACGTTTATTGGGGACCCAGAAGAGCAGGCAGGGTAAATAACTAGCTTAGCACCAAGCATCTAGGAAGCCGCTTGCTTAGTCTGAGCCCCGGCAGGCTGACTTCAGATATCCTGCTCCTAAATGCTGACTGTGCACAGATTCCCTGGAAGAAGTTTCTGGAACTAAGAGGCAGGTGAATCCTATCCTGCTCTTCCTGGAGGCACGGTGTTGAGCTGCAGAAGGGCAGGCAGCAGTGTTGGACACCTAGCACTAAACTTGGTTCTGGGAGACCCCAAGCTGCAAAGAGCGGGGCTCTCTGCCGTCTCCCCATGCTGCTCAGCTCCCCCTTATCCCTGCGCCCTGTGCTCTCCTTTCCACAGCCCACCTGTCTGAGACCACTGAGCTCTGCCTAAGGAGAGCTCTTGACTCTGCTCACCTCACCCGCCTCCTCCCTCCCCCACCTCCCACTTCCCCTGCTGCCACTTCCTGGATTAAGAGCCTTCTAGTAGGTCTTCCCCTCCTGCTCACCCCCTCAGCCTTCTCTGCACACCTGCTAGAGGGATTTCTTAAACTAGAAACCAAACCACATCACTCCTTGGCCCCTAACCTCTTCACTGTACTTAAGTCATATTCAGATTTCTGACCACGGCCTCTCTGGACACCAGTACCTTCATCCGTGCCACTGTCCCCCTTGCTCTCCATGTCCCAGCTAGACAGGCCGCTTTGCAGCTCCCGGAGCATGCCCGGTGACTTTCCTTTGCCTGTGTCCTCTCCCCATCCTTCAACATTCTACCCAAGAGTGATGATACCTTCAGAGGGGTCTTCGTTGACCGCCTGTTTTATTCCTTTTGATGATTTCCTTAATATTACTCGTTAGGACTCAGAACTGTTTTTGTTATTTGGCCATTTAAAAAACCCTCCTCTCACCAGGCACAGTGTTGCAAGCCTTAATCCCAGCACTCTGGAAGCAGACAGGTGGATCTCTGAGTTTGAGGCCAGTCTGATGTGTAGAACAGTTCCAGGATAGGCAGGGATACACAGAGAAATTCTGTCTCAAAATAAACAAATAAGAAATGACAGCATGCAGTGAGCATTGTTGGAGGATGAGCGGATGGGAAAAGCAGGTGATCTTGGCTAGCCAGAAGGGACCCTATGAAGTCCCTTCTTCCTCAGCTTAGAGCTGGTCCCTCCTGTCTCACCTCTCAAGCAGCTCTCTCTGCAGATACCTCAGAGATAGCACATCCATTCATGCTTATCCGTGCTTCTTGCAAAAGCCTCATTGTTCTCAGCCATGGGAAACCATTCCTTAGCAGATTTGGTTAACTGGAACAACCTTTAATATGGGAACATGGATCTAATCTACATGGGAAGTAGAAAAAGACAAGCTCTTCTGAGTAAATTGGGAGCATAGGGACCATGGGAGAGGGTTGAAGGTGAGGGGAGAGGCAGAAGGGGAAAAGAGAAAAATGTAGAGCTCAATAAAAATCAAATAAAAAAGATAGGAATTGGATATTCCCGTTTTACAGGTGGGAAAATAAAGGTCCTATACTGTACCCAAGGTTTCAGAATAAGGAAAAGAGGTAGGACCTTGGAAACCTGAAGCTGGACCATTACCCTTCATCATGGCACCTGCCCACATCATGCAAAGAGGGCATGTGAATGCCTCCTCCTTGCCCAGTCCCGTCAGCAATCTGGTCTCATCTGGCAGTACTTCCCAAGCTTGCCTGTCTCCAGGAGTCACCTGGAGCACTTGGTAGAAGGACAGAGGCCCCAGCACCTGCTTCATAAGCTTGCAAAGGAAAACTTAGTTTTCGTCAATGAAATCTCACTGGTGTCTTAACCACACTTAAGGGTGGACCCTGTGTCCAGCAGTCGATGGCCAACACAAAATGAACCGATGGCATTTTTGTAGACTTTTGTCTCATATTGCTTTGTTTGGGCATTTTTTTTTGTTGCTGTTCTAACTGGCCTTTTGCTTGTATGTTATGGTTTCCAATATCGTGTTCTTATGGGTTTTGGTTTTTTGTGTGTCTGTTTCTTCTGTTTTCTTTTTTTTATTATGTCCCCCCTGTTGTGGAATATTGGTTTAAGTTGTGCTGCATTTGTTTGTGCTGTGGAATTATTATGCTGTGGAATATTTGTTTAATGATGCAAAGACGTGTTGCATTCTTTGGGTTACATTTGTTTCACTCTGTGAGGCTGTGTTACTTTGTCTTCTTAGAATAACTGATTGGTCTAATAAAGAGCTGAATGGTCAATAGCTGGGCAGGAGAGGGCTAGGTAGGGCTGCCAGGCAAAGAGAATACATGGAAGGAGAAAAAGAGAAGATGAGAGAAGAAAAAAGGATGGAGTTGAGTGGGTAAGTGGAGAAGATCTGGAAGGAATTGGGTGAAGGGAAACTGTGATCACACACACACACATATCACCAATGATGAAAAAGCATCTCTGTTTCAGTTGGACTGTGGTACAGGTGGGAATCTGGATTTTTCAACATTGCCACAGGTCAGTCTGACGATCAGGAAAGCTTGATATCTTCTGGTGTACAAGAAAAAAACTTTAGCTGCTCAGCCAGGCCCACAAAACCTTTGAGAAAAGATATTCTGCTCACTGGTTTGACCTCATCTGTCCATGACACCTTTGGAGCCAACTCTGTTTCCCTAAGCCAGTCTTCTGCCTAGGGGCTGGCCTGTCCACATGGTCCCCAGGCCCTTGTCTCAGTTTCTGCTGCCCCCATCATTGCAATGCTGTCTTTTCCCTTCCTTCTTCTCCTTCCTCATTGCTGCTGCTGCTGACACAATCTCATCTAGACTGGCGTTCTCATTACCATGGGTGACTCAGAGCTGTATTGCCCCAGAACTGTAGGAGACGTGGGGGTCTTGTTAATCAACATCTTTATTTGGCCAACATTCCCAGAGAGAAGAATGGACTTTCCAAAGCCACAGGGTGCTGTGGCAGAGCCAGAAGTATGCAGATCTAAGTGGGAACTCTCTTAGTTCAGTGAGCTTCACACTTCCTTCCAAGGAAGGATGTCTAGAAAAATCTATTCACGAAAGCACAGAGCTGACAGTAGGAGTCTTTCAGTGGCTTTCCCAAGTGGCCTTGAGCCTCACTGTTAGCTGATGAGTAGTGGTGATCACACCTCTTGTTGCTCACAGAACATAGAAGAGTTTGGACAGAGGGGACCAGGAAGCATGACCATCATCTTCATCATGGTCATCTAGTGATGTACACAAGAGATGCCTTACTGAGTCTCAGCCTGTGAATGAATGGATGTTCAGTCCTCGCCATAACCACACAAGGTGGGAGATTTCTCCATCCTCGTGTTGAGGTAGCACCTCTCTTGTGCCCTAAGTCGAGGCTGGTGCAGAGAACTCTGGAGCAGAGTGGGATTTTTGTGTGTGCCGTGGGAAGCGCGTCCTGGGACAGCTGAGCCACTGGGATTCAAGGATGCAAGGTGAGGTGTGTGTTCCTGGTATTGAGAACAACCTTCCAGTCTGGAGAGAGGAGTGAATGTTTGGCAGGAGTAACAGGGAAAACAGCCAGCAACCAGCTCAGGTCGTGGTTTGTCTCCATGGCACACGAGCAGCGCCATCAGGGAGAGCTTGGGTGGCTGAGCCAGGGAGCCTGGTGAGGCTGGATGCTTACTTCCAAAAGCCTGAATCAGTGGCTTTCTAGGCCAGCACCCTGCCCCAGATAAGCTGCCAGGAACTCTGTTTGGTGGAGAGAGGTGAGGGAAGGCAGGCGACTGGTGTGGTAGCACGTGAGGCTATGCGGATGTATGGCACATTGGTGTGCACACGTGCTGTGAAGGTGGAGGGTGTGAAGTTTGCGTGTGTGGGCACACGTGTTTCTAAGGGATGTGCTATATGCCCAAGCGTGTCTCCTCAGGGAAGGGTTCACGTGTGGGTGGTGTGCTGGAGGCTGTGGTGGGGGGCTGTCCTGTACACATGCGCTGTGGTGGGGGGCTGTCCTGTGCACATGCGCTGTGGTGGGGGCTGTCCTGTGAACATGCGCTGTGGTGGTGGGGGGTTGTCCTGTGCACATGCGCTGTGGTGGGGGGGCTGTCCTGTGCACATGCGCTGCCCTCAGCTGGTGTTAAACACTCTTTGGGCTGCTCACTAGGTAAACATTCAATAATGTAATTTGGAAATTCTGTCCCCAGGGCCCTGCTGTGTGGCCAGGCAGCTGGCGGGTGCTGGTGGGATTAAGATATTAGTGTATTAATGCCATATCAAAGCCCAGCACCCTCATCCATAGGAGTGTCTGCTGACAGCCCTGAGCGCCCGGAGCTTTGGGGCCCTGCAGCCCCCGCTGCATCTCTCTGAATCACAAGAAGCCTTGTGTTCAGAGCTTGCTCTGAGAGCTGCAGGGCCTCCAGACATGAGCTCATGCCTATAGGTCCCTTCAGGAAAAGGTGGGTGGCCGGCCCTACCACAGGGGCCAAGCTGTGGGGAGTAGGAGCAGGTTTGGGGATCTGAGCTGGTCTTTTGACCTGGTCAAAGTAGGCTGCTGTGTTTGTTGAGTGACAAATGGTGGACTCTCTTGCCAGGGACTTTCGTGAATTCTTCAAGCACATGGGTCCAGTTTCATTTGCCTTGTTATTCCTAGTGCCTAGCAGTATATGGTATACAGCTAGTGCTCAATTATTGTGCTTTAGATGGGTAGACTGAGAGCAGAGGCAGGAAGACCGGCCTGAAAAACAGGAAGCCAAAAAAAATTAAGAATTGAATTTTGCCCCAATTCTTCTTGGTGGCCCTTGTAGGAGGCATAGGAGGCCCTTTACCTTTACGTGTCTGAGGACATAAACTCATGAACAGTTGGCCTCTCTCTCTCTCATGGTTTTTTGAGGTAGGGTTTCTCTTGTATTCTTGACTATCCTGGAACTCACTTTGCAGACCAGGCTATCCTCAAATTCACAGAGATCTGCCTGTCCCTGTCTCTCGAGTGCTGAGTACTGAGATTAAAGGCTTGTGGCACCATGCCTGGCAAGCTCTTTTGAAATCTTCCAGCCTTCAGTGTGGACTGTATGGGCATGCAAATGGTACCCAGGTCTGGAAGGTTTAGCATACCACTATGGATCCTGGAGGGAGGTGGCCTGCAGGACTGACCAGCAATGGCCTGGGCCAGGTGGATGACTGGGAGGAGAAAGAACACATGACTCAGGCTGTCTGAGGCCAAGAGAGGAGAAGGAGTGTCTTTCAGAAAAATCAGTGCTGAAGTTGGGGCTAGTACTAGGCTGAGCACAGAGAGCCTGCAAATTTGTGAGCTCAGAGAAATGCCTTCCTTGTGCAGGAAAATGGGGTTTGTGAGAACTGGAGGCTACCAGTAGTAAATGTTGCCTTCTGCTCATCTACTTGGAACCCAGCTCAGAGTGGAGAAGCCTGTCTGGCAGCAGGCTCCCGAGCAGTGTCCAGTGCTGTCAGGAGTCCCTGCTGTCAGGAGTCCCTGCTAGTCAGGACTGATATGGCTCATGCTGGGAGTAAGAACCTCCTTAGATGACAGTCTGATGTTAAATGAAAACTCCCCTCAGCTTGGTCCCCAGTTTGTAGCATTGTTTGGAAAACTTTAGGTGGGGCAGTCTTGTTGTAGGAAATCTATCACTGGAGTCAGGCTTTAAGGCTGTGCAGTCTCACCCTACATCCAGTCCATGGGTCCTCTCATCGTGAGTCAAGGGGTGGAGAGCTTAATGCTAACATCTGTGGAACATCATGGGACAGAAACATGTTTTCTTGCTGTGACAGAAGGAAGGGAACTCCCAAACCCATGTTCACTTCCTATTTTATCGAATGGTGTCAGCAACACATGAAAGACAGTATGAAAAGGACCCCCACTCTGCCTGTGAGGACTCTTCATACTCGGAATCCCATCTTTTCAGAGTCCTAACTCTGGCTCCTGGGAGCTTCCCAGCTTGAGACTTGCCCGTTGCCATAGATCAAATTAGCAGAAGAGTAAACTTCAGGAATCCCTTGTCAACTGTTTCCCTCTACCAGGCTTAGCTCAGGTGATGCAGCAGCTCTTAATTCATCCTTCAGCAAGCACACTCCAGCCAACTCAGTTTAACCCCAGGGAGCAAGAGGGATGGAAGTCAATCCAATTCCATCCATAAGAAATGAAGCCAACCCAGTTCCATTCACCTGCTCAGATCTGAGCATGAGGAGAAAGAGCAGGACCTCTCCTGGGGGTAGCAGGTTGGCCTGCTGGAAGAGCACAAAAAGGAAGCACCAAATTGGCATGGACTGGGGGCTCTGGGGACACTGACTACTTTGCTGTCACTCTGGGCTAGGGGCCATCTCTGCGGTCCTGGTTTTTGTGCTGTGTTGGGGTGATACTATGAGTTTCCATGAAAACTGCATTCCAGAAGGAAGGGGGCCTTTAGTTCTGCTGGGGGAAATCTGGAGCAGTTGCAGAGGCTTCTGATGGGACTCCTGAGTCTCCTAGGAGGATGCTGGGAGGCTTGGCTGCAGCTGCCTTTCATACAGGCTGTCTGGACCACGGTAACCTTGCAGGTTTCCCATGGTGGAACAGGGTTTGGACACCAAGAGGCTTTTAAAAGGAAGGGAACAGGTGCCTGAGTGTGAACTGGGTCCCATAATGTTTTTTATTAGCCACGAGTGGACCAGGCAGGTTGCTCTCTTGGGCCCAGTCCCCAGGCCTGGCAAGGTGAGTGTTTCTGTGCTTTCATGAATGAGTAAGGAGGTAACTTGAACTCGATCTACACAGTGTTTGCATAAACAGTGGTAACCTACCCATACCTTGTGACAAGTGGGAATCGGGTCAGAACCCAGCACTGTAGCCTAGGTCTTAGAAAAATCCCCACTTCACCTGAATGCCAGTTTCTTCCAGGGATAGCATCCAGAATAGATGTGTTTGTTCTGATAAGCACTTGCACCCAATAAATGCTTTTGTTGTGGCTGGCTGCCTCACACCCTGGGTATCCCAGGAAGGGAAAAGCTTGTCACTCTCCACTCTGGCCTTTACAGATGTGTCCAGCACGTTGTTGGACTCTTTGTCCCCATGGTCTAGAATCTCTAGTCAAGCTAGCCATGAGCTCCACAGTCAAGTAAAGGCAAGAGGACAAGTAAAGCCTGAAGACAGTGTCTTGATATGCAGGGCTAAGGCCAGATTGACTCTGAACCGCAGCCTCTGCAGGGCCCAGGGAGCCCCTCACCCTTCCTGCTGCCATGGGAACCCACAAGCCCAGCTTGTGATAAATATGCATGAGCAGGCCATGGTCATGGCCCCTCCTCAAGTCCATTTGGGGCACCTCAGTGAGCTAATTGAGGGTGGCCATTGTCCCTGTGCTCCCAGCGCCTGGGCCCCTGTTTCCACGTTCAAGTGCCTGGCCTCCGTTTAAAGTGGTCAAGTGGCGGGTGCTATTTTACTCAACAAAAGCCCCTTGAGAAGATGGACAGAGAACTCTGCAGGCCAGCCCATTGCCTGTTCCTATCCCAGGCCAGGGGGAGGGGCTGCACAGACCACCTGATCACAATTGAGGCCCAGGCAGCCGGGCAAGCACAATGCATGCTCAAGAGGTCCATGTGGTAGCTGGGATGAATAGCAGCGACGCTTTCCCTTCAGCCCCCCATCACAACCTGGTATAATTTCCCCCTGAATAGGGGTGGCACAGGGTGTGCTCTCAGGGATGAGAAGGGGACAGGGATAAAGCCAGAGGCTCTTTGAAACCCACCCAGAAGGCCTTGCTCCGCCCACTCCTCGTGCACTCCGCATGATGACGGAATGAGAGGGTAGGAGACCCTGAGGACCCACAAGCAGAGAAAGAGTTTAGGTAGAACATGGGGCTCCCATTCCTATCCACCGCTCCCTCCAGTGAAGGCACACCATGGGGACCCTCAGCTAACAAAGAGGACAGGAGCAATGAGACTCCCCTCCCCCTCCATTCCATGGTGGCCCCCTTCAAATGTAGGGACTGATAACTGCTCTTTGGAGACCAGCTCTGTACTATAGAGACTGAAGACAGGAAGGGGCTATGGCTCCTCTGACTTTGTGTTTCCATCAGCGCTTATACTTGGACTTTCCCAACGTCACCAACCCACAGGTCACGAAATATCCTTCTCGTGATGATGAGAGACAGTTCAAAGAGCAGGACCCATAGTGAGAGGCCGTGGGCTCTGCAGACCTTATCCATTCTCTTCTGTCCCAGGCCATGAAGACCACCCACCCACCCACCTCTCATAGTGGAGTAGGAGACCCAAGAGGGCTTCCAGGAGGCAGTGGCTTGGAGGTGACTGGCTTCGTGGACATGGTGTTTCCACCTTTGGGTGCAGGGAAAACAGGCAAGTCTGTCTGATGGTAGAGTGATGGAGGACTCACAGTATGAGGGGACGGTCATAGTCTTGTATAAAAAGCTGGCTGACTCGGCATGTGCTTGTAGTCCTGGTGATGGGAGGGGAAGACAGGCAGAGCTCACGGGCCAGCTAATCTAGGAGGCTCAGCCAAGTTGGAGGCCAATGAGAGACCTGGGCTTATGAAAAGGTGGAAAGCACCTGATGACTGACAATTGACACCCGAGGCTGCCCTTTGACCTCTGCAATGTACTGTGCATGCACACACCTGCACCCTCACACACACCCGTACATACACAAACATGTACACTCCTCTCCTTGTCTCTGTCTCTCTCTCATATATACATTTGTAAACAAGTTTATATAAGTATATTGTACTTAAAATACTTATATACTTGCAAGTATTTAAGTACTATATTATACTTATATAATACTACATAAGTAGTATTTGGTTGCCTCCAAGGGCAGGGAGCTCATTGTCTCTCCAGCTCACCTTACTTCCCATTCATTGACAGGGGCATTGCTGGATCTAGCAGCATGGGCCTTTGTCAAGAACACAGGGCACCTTCTCTTCTGACCCAAGACCCAGCCCTTTTTCTGACCATTTGAAACAAGTCCAGAGGCAGCTTCTGAATGATTTCTTGTCACCAGGTTCTTCCCTCTATCTTCTTTCTCTTTCTTCAGGCTAGCTGACGTTGCTTCTGATTCTTTCCAGCTTAGACGCATGGCTGGTCCATTTGGAGATTTGCTCATTGGTAGCACTGAGGCACTAACTCATATTAAAATGTGGGTAGCAGGTAGACTCAGGAAGGCCACTAACTACAGATTACTAACTAGAGATTTCCAATCATTACCAACTATTGTGAAGAAACGGGGAAACCGAGGTCCTAAGTAGTGAAAGTCCTAACCTAGAAACAGACAAAATTATGGTCACAGCTATAGCCTGAATGTTGCCAGGGGTCCTATGAGCAGAGCTTCTCTTGGGAAAATTTTGGGGCCTTCTAGATCTTTCTCTAAAGGAACAACTTTGATGTCTCCCCCAGGACTTCTGTGAAGGAACAGGAACAACCTGATTCCTCTTGAAGCTTTGCCTCCTGGTTGGTCCCTATCTGCTGGGCAATGGCTGCAGGTGTGCCCCTCTGAGCTCCAAAAGCCCCCACCTGCTCAGCCCTCATTCCTGAGTCACTGCTGAGGGCTCTCAGAGATGTCCCCGGGTATCCAGTGGTTTGAGTATATTATGGCTCTTTTGATTCACCCCATTGGCCTCCCCCACAACCTGGACTCTTGCCTCCACTGTACCATGACTCTCTAGCCAAATCACTAACCCCCTCAGTACTCAAGTTTTCACCATCCCAGAAAAGGCAGGGCTAGAATTTCAGGCTCACCTGCCATTATATTCTGCATGTTTGGGGATCAGAAATATGGAATAGGACAATGACAGACATTGACAAGAACCTCATCAATGGAGACTAAAGAGTTTCCTCATAAAAATCCACAGGGAAAGAGGAGGAGCTTGGTGTTCTGCAGAATGAGCCAGCAGGTGGGGTACAGAGCAAGGTCTCTCTCCCTCATAGAGTGGTCACAGACAGAAGGACCTTTATGGCACATAACACCTCAGGGTTGGTACAAGGAGGATATGTTGTAATATGGAGCGGCGGCGGGGCTGCGTCCCCAAACACCCCAGCTGCCTGCCCTGCCCGGCTAGCTTATGCCCCAAATAATTACACGGACACTGTATTCTTTTAAACACTGCTCTGGCCCATTTCTAATCATCTGTGTAGCGCCCCTAGGTGCGCTTACCGGGAAGATTCTAGCCTAAGTCCATCCTGGGTCGGAGCTTCATAGCGTGCGTCTTCCCTGGAGCAGGTAGCATGGCGTCTCTCCTGCGTCTGCTCCGGAGAGAAGAGCTGTCCGGTCTGACCTCACTTCCTCTTCCTCCCGGCATTCTGTTCTGTTTACTCCACCCACCTAAGGGTGGGCCTATCCAATGGGCCTAGCAGTTTCTTTATTGCTTAGCTAATGAAATCAACAGATTGATATATGACACTCCCACATCAAGGATATAGCAAGCAAGTGCAAGCTCTGCATAGTGATGGCCTCAGCATTTAGTGCCACCAACAATTAAAGAAACTCTATGTTTAGCGAGGCCCCTCATAACAGAAGTACACATGTAAGAACTGATCTTCTGGGATTAGGGGTAGGGGTGTGGAGACCGAGCAAGATCACTCATGTTCTTTGCTCAGAACCTAAAATTCATTCATTCCAAAAAGAGCATTTGAGTTTGCACTGGAATCAATTGCATGAAACTGCTTGGCCAATGATTGCCAAGAGAAAGGCTGCCCAGTGTGGCAAGCCAGGAGAATAGCCTTGAGGACACCCTGGCTACCACAGCCTTGGCAAAACCCAGTTCTTCCATTACAGCCATTGCTGGGAAGGAGGAACTCTGGGGGATGTTCAAGGAAAAGTAGGCCATTGGGATTTATGGCAGGGTGGAGGGGCAGCTCTAGGTTTGACTGGATCCCTGCCACCCACAGATGGAGTCTGACTGAGCCAGCAGGTATGTGTGCTCAACAGGGCCCTCCCCCAACCATCAGCCAGTCAGCCACCCATAGTTGATTGAGAAACCGCTATATGCTGGGTACTGTGGTCTCTGGCAACTGGACTGCTGCAGTGACCAAAGCCGACTCTTGTTCCAGACGTAAGGCAGGTCCTAACCAATGGAGAAGGCTCGTATACCATGACATTCCTCTTTGGCCAGGTCCTGTCCACAGTGCCACCTTCTCAGAAGAGGAGAGAGGCATGCTGCAGAAATGGATGTTGCCTCTATCCCAGGGCTTTAAGGAGACAAGGAAGGAGTGCTCTAGGTGGAGAGAACAGCACACACAGAATGGGGAGGGTAGGAAGTGCTACACTTTCAAAAGCATATGTGGCGGGAAGGTAAGCTGTGCAGGAAGGTGACAAGGTTGGAGGTTCATTCAGTTCAGGATCTGGAAAATCTTGCTACCCTTATCCTTGACTCTGGAGCAGAAGGTACGTAGCAGGAGCATCCCCGTGTGTGGGTGTGCTTTCAAGATGGCTTATGCTGCCGAGTGGGCTGCTGTTAGAACTCGTGTGAGCATATGGATCATGAGATGTTGAAGAGGAAGACCTGGTGGGATTGGAATGAGAAGGAGAAAAGGGATTCCAGAGTTCTGTTTCAGGGGAGCTGAGATTCTAGGCTTCAGACAGGATGTCAGAACTGTAGCTCTGTTATTCTGAGGCCTGGTGACTGGCCCGCACTAGCCTCTTCTGTCTCAAAATCCCATGTCCAACACACCAGTCACTGGTCTCACCTTGGCCCATACTGACTCTGTTCTGCATGCGTGCGTATGGCCCATGTGGCTGACTTAGTCATTGGCAGATTCCCGAGGGTGGCAGAGGTCATCTTTGCTATTTCATCTCCCAAGGGTGCTGAGAGCCAGAGGAGATGCTTGTGGATAACGGAGGTGCTGCAGTAGGGAATGCCTGGCATCTGTACCGAGGCTATTTCCTGGGAGAAGGTGCCCACAGCTTCTGATGTAGATGGCAGAGGGCGAGGCCAGGGCTCTGAATGGGTCCCTAGCCTGTTTCTGCTGTCCCCTCTCCATCTGGTGCTCAGGTCGTATTAATGATTTAAGGAATAATTATTGTAAGGCCAGGTTTCTTTTTACAAACCCCAGTATTCCATCCTGCAATGAGTTCCAGATGGCAGGAGCTCTTGGTGAGGGGACTGGCTCCTTAGAGATGGTTTTCCTCCTCCAGAGTGACAGCAGGCCACGGTTACACCAGCCATCTCTCCGGCACTCCTGCCTTTCTTTACAAGTCACTCGACCCCGTTCCAGTTTGTTTAAAGCTCTTCTCTTTTTCTGTGCAGATGTTCCTCGGGGTGAGCAATCTTTACAGTTTTGAGAAGATTATATCAGTTTTCCATGCTATTGGGTTTCTGTGTTTCTTGGGTTCCCCCCCATTTTTAATAGTAGCAGAAAGGGCAGTTTCTTCATCAGACATCACTAATGGAATGTAGAAAGGGAGGCTGGGAGGACTAGGTCCTGGGCTCAGGGCAGCAGAGAAGGAAAGCAGACACTCAGGGCTCTCCTCCCAGGGGTGACCCTTCTGATATGGGAGCTGTGGAAAGTGCTGGGGCCACGCATATTTCGGTGATTATTAAAGGTGTTAAGATAGAGACGGCGGCGCATGTTTGGCTCGAGGAGGGGAGAGGCTGTTCCACACTTCTGCAGGCTCCAGCTGTCTTGAATCAAAACTATCACTTTGATACTGGAAAATTATTATGAAAATGTTAGTTTTGGGCCTTGCAGCACAAAGCGAAGACTGCCTGGAAGGCTGGGGGCGCTTCATTGACCATTTGTGTCAGCTCCAAAAATAACCTCTGCTGACTGTTGGAATTCACCTTTATCCAGGCTTAGAGGTGGCTCCATCCTGCCCCGCAGCGCACCACAAGGCGACGCAAGGGCTGGGAGGCCACCTCATCTTCCAGCTCAGCAGAGGCTGGGGAGGAAAGTCTTTCCTGAGGAGAGGAATTAGCTCAGGGTTTTGAAGGGGGAGAAAGTGGATTTATTCAGGAAAACAGGAGGAAGAAGGGAGAGTGACATTTTCTCCAGGCCTGTTCTGGAGCAGGGGGCCTGTCCTGTACTTGAGGCTTGGAATGGTCCCATCACACCTGGGCCGTGGTTCAAACCGCAGTCACCAAATGCTTTCGCCCCTAGCTAGGAGGGACAAGAAGAGGAGTAGAATGAGAACCTGGACAAGGAAGGGATGACCTTTGAACAATCTCCTGGATGGCCGCAGGAGTGTCAGGGTGTGGGGACCACTGCAGCCCTGGGAGGGGGCAGTTGAGGAGGAGTTTTCCTGTTAGACACTGGAGGGTTTTAAACAAGCTCTACTTAAACTCTAAATTAATTTTTTTATGCTCCTAGTCCCTTCCTGGGCTCTCTTCCCAGAAAGGAAGAGGAGAGATGTAGATACTTACTGGCCTCTGGGTAAATGAGACAGGAGAGACATGGAGTCTTACTCCCAAGCTCAAATCCCCTGGAGAAGCAAGAGCCAGTCTGGGTTGTATGAACCGAGAGCAGAGACAAGTCCCTGAGGACCAGGAGGCTTGCTGGTGACTGGCATTCCTGAGCTCTGGAGAGCAGGGTAGCAGCAGGACGGGTGAGCCTCTGGGAGGTAGGAGTTCACCTAGAAGCAAGGCTAGGGGCAGCTTGCGGCAGCAGAATGGAGCAGGGAGGGTATTACAGGAAGTGTGGCTGTGAAAGGAACTGCAGCCAGGCTACACTACCAGCGATCTCATCAGAGGACCAAAGACTCTCTGGACCATGGACATCCTGGCTGGGAAGGACACTCTCTAGGTGGTAGGGAGGGCTGGGCATCCACCCTAATGTGATAACGATCAGATATAGATGGAACACCAACCTGGACTCCCTGCAGACAAGTTCTGGAGAAAAAAAGCAGTTATGCTTTGAGGTTGAGGTCTCTGGGGAGGGCTAGGATGAGCAAGGGGCAATCATGAGGTTGAGGTCTCTGGGGAGGGCTAGGGTAAGCAAGAGGCAATCATTGTTGTTGTCCTTTGCAGAGCTGTCAGCCTGTCCTCGCATACGTCACCTGACTTTACTTCACTCCCAGTCCCTGTAGTGACTGGGTGAGTCTGATACCCCGAGTCCCACACCTCCATCCTTCGGCATGGTGCTCGACTTTAAACCCTCCCTCATCTGTTCATCTCCATCGTGACAGCTGCCCATGCCTGCTGGGTTGGGCCCATTCATTCTTGGGGATGATCTGGTCTGACCACGGGTCAAAACGTAGAGCTGAGTCCTACTAACGTGCACAGTATGGCGGTTAGTCAGCTCCTTAGCCTGGTTCTCTTTAACTGGATCAGGAAGTCAAATATCCCTGTCCTCTGTCTCTGTCCTCAAGGCTGGAAGGACCGACTAAGATAGCCGGTGGAAACCGACGACATCATAACGGGTGGAGACTTCCCAGCGCCACAGCAGGGCTTGTTCATCTCCTGGTCCCGGGGCTTCATCACCCATGTGCTTTTCTCTTCACCTACAGGGCCCCAGACTCAGCGGGGATTGGGTAGAAGTAGGATCTTTCAAAGCTCCGCCCACAGAACCATGGTGAAGTCCTCTGTTGACTATACCGCTCAGGCCTTCCTGCTGCTTGCCCCGTGAGGCCCTGCCTCTCCTCCATCTCTCTCTGTCTACTCTCCAGCCTTACCTCACACTATTCCCCTCTCTCTCCTCTCTGCGCACAGGGAGAAAATGAGTGGAAGTCCCCGTCAGGAAGTCACCCTGACACATGCTATTCTTTTGCGTGGAGCTGGATCTGCCGTCCCTCCCCAGAGCGCCTATACAGGACGTAGGTCTCAGCATTCATTTCTTCAGAGAAGGTTCCTTTACTGTAGCCCCTTTGTATGTACCTGACACATCCATTGAAGGTATTAGCTCGATCTACAAATTGCATGTTTATTTGCACATGAGGGAGGGGGTGTTTTGTCTATCTGTCATCTCTATGGACCGTAAACCAGTGGTTGTCAACCTGTGGGTTTTGATCCTTTGGGGATCGCATATCAGATATTTACGTTACAATTCATAACAGTAGCAAAATTATAGTTAGGATGTAGCAATGAAATAATTTTATGGTTGGGGGTCACCACAACTTGAGGAACTGTATTAAAGGGTCGCAGTATTAGGAAAGTTAAGAACCACTTCTGTGAACACTAGGGCGTCAAGGACCAGGGCTATTGTTCACCTTTCTTAATTCTTAGTCCAGTGTCTGCCTTACAGTAAAATCCAATAAAGTGTCTGCCTTACAGTAAAATCCAATAAATATCTGTCTTGCCATATCAAAGACCAATCCAGTGAGTTTGGAGGGTGGTATCTCAGTGTTCGTGTTGCTTATAGAAGCTGAGGCTAATTGCCCAGCACTGCAGAGTCTGGGAGTACAGTTTAGGCGTTAACTAATTCCGAGGAACTAGCCCGTGAATTGGAGCAGGTAGAGACAACCAGAAGTTGTGACTGGATCAAGAGACAGACCCTGCAGTCCTCACCTCCTCTCTCCGGGAAGGCTAGTGGGGCAGACTTGGTGGGTAGCCTGAAGCCCTCCTGCACGCTTGCTGCCTACAGGTGCAACCCACATGAGCAGGTGAAAATGCAGAGGCGCTGACAGCTCTCAGCCCCATGCGCCCTGGGGCATCTGGTTTGGATTTGGTTAGGGTTTTTACTAGTTGTTTTAGAGACACTTAAGCCTGCACATTACACCTTGAGCCCACCACATGGCTATTCCAGGGCCTCCTTGAGCTACCCAGGGGCAGGGAAAGGGCATCCCACGGATCTGCTGTACAGAATGGCCTTGCCTGGGCTGTGCCAGGATCATACAGTGAGCAGGGAGTGACTCTGACCTCGGTGACACAGACCGTACCGCAGAGGGACATGGAAAGATGAGAGGCACATGGAGTGCCACCCCTGAGCTTCGGGGGCCTCTGTCATTTTATGCCAGTATGTCGTCCCAGCATCCACTCTTCTCTCACTTGTCCTGCCCTCCGCACCCAGAACTGATCGCTTCTTGTGAACCTGCCCCATGTTCTGTCTTCTCTGCCTTTGCTGGTGTGCTTGTCCCTGCCAGGAGTGGCCTTCCAATGAAAGACAAAGTACTGGAACCTGCTTGCTGCAGGCTGGCATTTTCAGAGGACAACATTGAGATGACAAAGAGAGGTGGGGTTTCCAGGGCATGCCATGCAAGCAAACTCACCTGGTGAGAGCTGCCCTGCAGCTTTCAACTTCTTCCAGGGCTCAGGAGATCCTTAGGTAGCAGAAAGTAGGGGTGCTTAAGGAGCCTGCCCCCAGCCCTGGCCCCGCCTTATGCTGTCAGGGCTCTTGCCTTTGGTCCTCACCTCCTGCTTCCCCAGGACACCTGCCCATTTGCTACCGTTTCCATCCCTTTAGGCTACTCTTGTCTCGTGACACACGTGTTGGCCTCATCCTGCCATCAGCCTTGTAGGGGAGCATTCTCTCCTGTTCTGATGTCTTCCACTATGCCAAGTGGGCAGCTTTGAAAGGTCTGTTCTCTCCTTCCACTTTGTGGTTCCCAGGGATCAAATTCAGGTCTGGCGACCAGCACCTCTACACCCCGAGCTGTCTCACTCACCCTCTCCCCGCTGTCGTTCAACCTCTGTGTCTTTCCAAATGGGTAACAGCCAGGCCCCCAGTTCTCCGCAGTGAGGCTGACCTGGGTCTCCCGAGTCAGCTCAGGCAGCAGTTGGGTAGGCGTGGCTCGTGACTGATTCCATGCCCGCTAAGCACCAGCTCAGTGCCTGCTGCTCTACAAACATTAGTAACAAACTCCCCTCTGCCCGTCAGGATGGCATGATGGCTCCACTCTCCAGGGCTCCGTCCCCCAGGAAGAAAGCTCCAGGTGATGAGCATGCTTTATTCTCTGCCATAGCTGGCCCTGCAGAGGCGAACCTGGGTGGCAAAACGGACATTTCCTGTTTTGTTGAGGATATGCCTCCATGACCCTGGACCTCATCCCTGGGCTGTGTTACCTCCCTCATTTGCTTTGGTGAAGGGTTCTGAGATGTAAAAAGGCCTCTGGTACTGGACTCTTGGGTGCTTGGGGTAATATTCAGATCCAGGCTTGGCTGAGAGCTTCCTGGCAAGGAGATTGACACAGCCATGGGGGCAGGGGTGAGGCAGGGGGTGGTGGTGGGGGGCAGACAGTTTATCTTTTGCAGGAAAACTTCGGAAAGCCTCTACCTAGAGCCCAGACCCCACAAGGATCTCATTAAAGGTCTATTAGTCAAACTAATTCCTGACATGACATCGGCTTGCATTAGGCAAATATCTCTGACTTTCAAACACTCTCTTGGGAGCCAAGACTCGATTGTGTGACATTTATTGATACATAATTGGGAGAACAGCTGACAAGACACTGGGCTATCAGATGCCAGTGGGGTCAAGAGCTGGGAAATCACCAGGGCAGGTTTTCTATGGCTGGCAGGTACTTGGCTCTCGTGAAACCCCACAGGGCGCTGTTTTCTGCGAGCCATCACTCTGTTTAGCATGCAGATAAGGAACATGGTTAAAGATCTAACCCGGCCTCTGCTGATATCTGTCACTCTATGAGCCTGGGTAGCTCTGTATCCTGAGTGGGCCAGGGCCTAGCACACGGAATGGGTGTCCAGGAGTGAGGGGGAAAGAAGGGCCAGTGAGTAACACAGCTCTGTCTGTCCATCAGAAGGACAGAAGCCTGTGCTCTGTGTGAGCACATGTGAACAGTGACGCTCTGACCCCATGTGGGGTGGCAGAAACTTTGAGAGCATAGGGATGCAGTGCCCACAATGCTTCCCACTCAGCGCAGCTCTTCAAAGCCTGTGTATTAAACACATCCGTAACACCGTGGACTTAGACATTGTTCTAGGCTCATGCTGAATGGCACTGAGCTGTGTCTGTTCTCATTTGTACCCCCTCTGCCCTTCAGCCCTTCACTACAGACACTCATGCATGGGAACTGTGGGTAAGAACCAGGCTCACTGTAGTGAGAAGAATCAGAACTCAGGTTATGAAAGGGTTAAGATTCGGAGACTAACAGGACCCCTTCTGATTGAGGACTTAGCTTCAGGGCTCAGTTTGCCATCTGAGATTAGGGCTATGTCTGCAAGAGATCTGGGTTCAGCCCATGTTCTCCTAAGATATTACACAGTGAGTTCTCGGGCAGCTTGTGTTGAATCGAGCCCTGCTGGTTTAAATCAGGAGTGCCCAGAGACTCTGCAGGATATTCCCACGACTAATGAAACAGAGTTTTCTGAGTGTCTGTGTGTGGAGAGCTATCCCACAGTTTGCTTACATAGTGAGCTCCCCATTCCTAGAATTATACAAACACGGAGCTCATGATCCCCACCAAGAGAAGGGAACAGGGGATTCCCACCTGTCGGGGATGAACCATAGTTTAGAGACAAAGAATTCTTACAGGGAGAAGCTGCCACTTCACAGCCAGGGGCCGGTCCTAAAACTTCCGATTGTCCCCATGTCTTCAGCTCTCTGAGGTCGGCCCCATCCATCAACAGTGCTGCCTGTCCTTGGCACTTCGACAGGCTCTGGCCACCAGGGTCTGGAGCTTGGTGAAAGCCCTTATTAAAATTAATCTCATTTTTACGATGGCCCCATCTATCTTCTGTCCAGTGGGAACTCAGGGTCACTGTATTTTTGTTTACTGTCAAGCTACTTCCTTTGACCATAAATTGCTTTCCTTCCCTGCTGAGCTGGAGCCCTAGAGAACAGTCCAATTTTGCTTTTTGTTTTCTTTTAAAAGCCAGCCCTGTTCTAAATCTCCTCAGGGCCACGGCTGGGCTCGGCATCTGCTCCCCATTGCAGGAGTAGTACATCTCAGTGGCAGCCAGCAATGCCCCATCCCTGTTTTCCTTCTTCCTCTTGCTTCAAGTCTGATTCTCCTGCAGGCCCAAGGGGTGGATGCTGAGCATCTGTCAAGGGCAGCTCCTGGTACTGAGAGCACAGTTCCTCAGGAGAGACCATGAAGACACATGGGGGGAGGGGGGCTGCCATTCCCTCGTCGACAGCACTTTCTCTCCGATAACCTTTCTCCAGGGAACTCCTACTCATTCTTCAATACCCAGCCTCAGGGAGACTGGGAAAATGGCTCAGAGGGTAAAGTGCTTGTTGTGCCAGCATGAAAACCTAAGTTCAGAGTCCAAGAATGTTAAAAAGCTGGGCACAGTGGTGTGCACCTTTTACCCCACCTGCTGGGGAAGCAGGCACCGGAGGATTCCTGGGGCTTGCCTGCCAGCCATTGGTGAGCTCTAAGCTCAGCAAGAGACTCTATGGAAAGTGAAGAGCAATTGAGTAAGATACCTGGCGTTGCTCACTGTCTCCCACATGTCATGTGTGTGCGCACGCACGCGCGCACACACACACACACACACATACACACACACACACACACACACACACACACACACACACACACACACACACCACAGCCTCAACTGTGTCTGCTCTACTCGCTTGTCCCACTCCTCCTATGAGATGGAGCGACTTGTTACCTTTTCTTATCAATGTGTTCATTGATATCAGTTTCGTGGCTTCCCATCCATGTTGCTCCTTTCAAGTAGAGATCATTTCTACATCAGTTTCCTAGGGCTGCCGCCGCTGGGTACTCCCGACCAGGCAGAGTAAACACAGAAAGGGATATGGCTGCAAGGCTAGAGTCTGGAGCTCTGAAACCACATGTGGCAGGGCCACGGTTCCTCTCTGCCCTCCAGGGGGATAGTCCTCCCTGGTGTTTTCAGCTCCTGGTGGCCCTGAGGCCTCACTTCATGGTGGTAGTGTTACCTCCATCTCCATGACTGTGTGTCCTGTTTGTGTCTCTTGGAAAGACATCAGGGATATTGGATTAGGACTAGGCCACTTTACTCTGACCACAGCAACATAACTAATTATCCCTGTGGTGACTCTTTTCAAATCAGGCCACATGTTGAGGTACTTAGGGTTGGAATTTCAACTTATCTTTTGGGGCCACAATTTTCCTTGTAACAATCTCTCATTTCTGGTTATATTCCCAGGCTCTAGCACAACCCTCAACTCAAGAGATAATATCAAGCTAACACTTTTTAAAAAAATAATTAGACACATAAAATGCAAGGCAGAAAAAGACAAAAGTGCCCAAAAGAGAGCTCCATGCATCTCCAGTCCCTTGGGACCATGGAGGGGTGGGGCATTTCCATGGCGGGGGCCATGGAGGGGTGGGGCATTTCCACTGAGAAATGAATAGAAGTTTAGTGGATGAAAAAGGAGAACAAAAGCAGAAAAGGAACATGGACACAGCGCGAAGACTGCTCACACAGACCCGCTTAAACTTGGAAGGTAGCCTTCATTCTACTCTCACAGCTAGGAAAGGGAATGATCCCCCATAGACACAGAAACTTCATTTCTAGGCAGGGTTTTTCCAGCACTCTGTTTCTCTCATGCTTAAAATCATGGTTTCCCTGTGGCTCCCGAGGTCCTTGGTTCCTCTCATGAGAAGATCTTGTCTCCCCTACCTCAGTCCCTGCCACTGCTGTGTGAAACATACCTGTGCTCTTCTGTGGGTCTGCACACCCATGCTCATGGTCATGTTGCAAGCCCATTTCACAGATTGGCTGTGGTGGCAGAGACTGGGGTCCAGGTCGCTATGGAGTATAGGGGACAGGTATGATCACAGAGAGAGGTACCCTTCAGGTACCTCATTTGACAGTTCTCTGTTCCCCTTTTAGGGTCAGTATTACTATTGCAATGCTGGAGATGGAGCTTGGGCCTTGCACAGGCTATGTTAAGGCTTTAGCTACACCCTAGCCTCCCTCTAGCATTTGAAAAGGTATGTGTTCATAAGAATATTGCAAGACTAAAACAGCCCCTCTCTGGTCAAGTCCACTTTCTGTTTGAAAGTCTTCACAGTGGCGAACGCCACTGAAGCACTTCCACGACAGCACGTGACAGGGTCAAGAGGTACGGTGGCAGGAGCTCAGCACAGACAGAATTTTGGCTTCTCTATTGCCTGGGTCAGACCTGTGCCTCGGTCTTATTGGGGAGCTTATGAGGATTAGATGCCGTAGCAGCAGTGACCAGTTTCCGTTCGTACCTTTGACAGCCATTGAGGCCCAGGTAAAAGTGCAATTTGGAGAGAAGGCCAAGGTTTGGATGCAGAGGCTGAGGGCAGCTTCAGAATGCATTGTCTATGGTGATGATGACCTTGCCTGTGACCTTCAGCAGCATCCAGATTCCACCATCCGATCCGCATGACTGTCACCACCTACGAAGGTTGCTTCATGCTGCAAGGGATGCCTGAGAGGCATCGGAGGGAGGAGTTCAAGGCAGAATCTTTGTAGATCATATCTGGAAGCAGAGGGACAAGCCTTAGGGATAAAGCTGGAGATTTAGACACAGTTACTGAGTACAAGAGAGAAAATTGCCCCACCCTGTGCCTAGCCCATGTATTTACTTGTTCAAGTTTTAAATCTTGCTTTATGTGTTATTGTAACTGTTTAATTTCATCTTTCACTTTTGCCACAAATGGTTCATACCTGAGAGCGTGGAAATTAGATAACTCCCTGAGGACAGCTTTTCCCTTCCGCAGCTCACGAGAAATCAGTGACCAGTCGCTCGAAGCCCTGTCCCCTGTAGTCTGATCCCTCTTTCCATCCTGGACTCTCAGCCTCAGTGTGGCACCCTGCAGCAGCCCTTGACTGGCACAGGCAGATCCAGACCCCACAGCCTCTCTTTCTCTCCCCCAGAACACTCCTTCCCTCTGGTCAAACTGGGCAGCTTGCGTGGGAAAAGGGAGGAAAAGCTATTAGCCCTGGATGCAAAACCAACCACAGCCTTCTGTAAAAGTGTTCATGTTTGTCTTAGAGTATGTTTGCTAAATGTCTTCCCAGCTCTCTGCCCACTGCATCTAGGACTGCCCCTGCCCTCGGTTCCACCCAGTGCCAAGACTTGTCTTTGTCCCTCTATCTCTCATTCCTCCAGGGTAGCATTCACTCACTCAGGACTTCTACAGCTCTTTATTTTCCCATCTTTTATTGTTATCATTTGCTGCCTTGTGTTCTTCTATTTCTTGTTTTATATACCTCCTTTTCCAAGCTCTGGAGCTTAGAAGGAATATGACATTTGCCATTTGTCCGCTGACTCATTCATTCTCTCCACCAAATGTCCAAAATGTCAAGTCTTTCCCTATGCTATAATGATACCAAGACAGAAAAGACATGAAGCTCAGCTATTAAATTATAAGTTGAAGATTCTGAGCCTTTGGAAATCCTTGGCTCCATGGAGATTTGTGCACGCGCGTGCATGTGCACACGTGCGTGTTCACACGCTTGTATGTGTATGTATGCAGGTGCACATGAACAGTTGTGCACATCTGTGTGGAAGTCAGAAGCTGCTGACAGGGATGGCTCCCCAGGTATCATTTACATTGTTACTTGAGACAGGTTGTCTCCTTGGCTTGGAGTTTGCCAGGTAGGCTAGGCTGACCGGCCAGTGGGCTCCAAGTATCTGTGCGTATCTTTGTGTTGAGATTATACATATGAGTCACCACACTTTGACTTTTTTTTTAATGTGGGTCCTAAGGATGTAACTTTGGTCATCATACTTGCAAGGCAAGTACTATACTGACTGAATTATCTCCTTGGGCCCCTGCCTTGTAGATTTTAATGAAAGTTGTCATTACACAAAATACTTTCACCAAGTCATGAGATTTCTAGACTATTGGAAGCCACAGATACCAAGTTTAAGAGTTCCATATCTAAAGGAACAGAAATGAAAAGGGCATCCATGATGTCCCAGGGTCTTGTGCTACTTGTTGCTTTAAATTACTGCCAGCAGCTGCCTACCACATGTGACCCTGACCTGGGGCTGAGGGAGTCAACTGTGGGTGTGTGAGCGATGGCGCCCAGAGCTTAGCCTCTGCCTGCTCACTGGACCTGCTCTCCCTGCCTTGCTGGGGAATGGGCACAGCAGAGACTGCCAGGCGATTGCCCTCTTCATCAGTGGGCTGGTTCTGCTTGCCGGCTTACTCCATGTTCTCCAGACTGATGGTTTTGTGTTTCTCTAAGAATTAGTTTCCTATTTTAGACCTGTCAGTGGAACAAGAAAGCCTCTGTTCAGCCAGGCTCACAGTGGGAGGCAACTGTATTTTGGAATGAAAATGTCTTAGGCCTCACACGAGAACCACTGTCTGGTCCTGTTTGACTCCATTTCTGTGTCTCTGAGCAATAGGAGGAATCAGAAGGACTGCTCACATACCCTTCTGGAAGCAAGGGGAAGAAGGGATGACTCAGGGAGCTGGGCAGAGGTGTGTCTGGGGTCTCGAAGATTGCTACTGTAATTCTCACTGCTGTGAGCTATGGGATGCTGGTTCTTGGGTGCTGCCACGTTGGTTTGTATTATTTTTTT
>NC_134591.1:46616693-46699193 GCF_037038515.1 Microtus pennsylvanicus | reverse complement strand
AAATGCAATCATAATATCATAATTACTCATAAAGAACATATAGCATTTTTACAAAGTTTGGAGACAAAAAAGAATGACAGCTAGTACTACTGCCACTCCTATTCAGGATTTTCTACCCACAGCCACAAAGCAATGAAAGTAAGAACAAAGAATGCAGTTATAAAGACAAAAATAAAACTTACATATGCTACCAAAACATACCCTTTTGTATGAAGGATATTCCTAGAGAGTCTCAACTATTGGAATTCATTGATACAAAGTCAATATTTAAAACTTCATTATGTATTTACATAAGATCAAAAAACAAAAATAAAAATTTCAAGGTATTTTGTAATTGCTTCAAAAATAGTAAATACCCATATATAAGTGGAATCAGAAGTACAAAACTTTTAAACACAAAACTATAAAACATTAAGACCCAAGAGTAAAAAATGGAATAATCTAGTATAAGTTATTCATTGGTTAAAATTAATTATTAGAATCAATGCAAGTCATCAAAATCACAGCATATTTGTGTGTATATGTGTGTATTTATATCTGTTTGAATAAAATTTTATGTCATTATAACATTTGCATTAAACTGCAGAAAGCAAAATTTAGCAACTGCAGAAATGTTTAATAATAAAACAATAAATGTATTATGAATTAAAACAATGTGGCCTACTAATTTATTAATTAAGTTGATGTTGTTTTATAGTCTATGGAGAAAAACCAATAAATCAAATTAAAGAATCTAAGAACAGGTTCAGTGTATACTAGCACAATGTTATTGGTAAGTAGGTATAAGGTTGACTACTAGAGAAGGGTGATGAGCCAATGGAAACACTAATGGAGACAAAAATGCTAAATACTAGAGATAAGATAGTCCTCATCCCTTACCAAGGAAAATTCATGCAACAGATGGAGGCCATTATAGAAAACCTCCACCAATCAAAATGCAGAGTTGAGGAGCCCAGTCCCAACAGATACATCTACAAAACACTCCTGCACCTAATGTCCAGGAAAGTTTGTGGAAGAGGATGTAGAAAGAGGGTAAGAGTCAGAGGATCAGGGTATTTGATGTGAGATTGTGACTCTGAGTAGTGTCAGAAGGTACACCTATACAGTCTCACCAACATGACTCTCAAAACACAGATTGAACAAGGAAAACAACAATAGACATGCCAAAGTGGAGAGGGAAAGAGTAATATTCCTTGACCTTACCCAAAGAACTACAGCCAACTAAGGAATGCTGAGAATGGGAGAAATAGTCTTCCCCAGGGAAGAGCACAATGATTGGTTATCTGATACCACACTGTCAGCCCTGAAAACATATATACAAATAACATTATACAAACTGAACTGGCTACATTTAGAAATATATATGTGTACATATACAAATATGCATGTAATGAAAAAGAGGTCATGTATTTAAAAGAAAGCAAGAAGAGAGATATAAGTTCTTAGAAGGAGGAAAGAAAAGGGATAGATGTTATAATTATAAATTTCAAAAAAAATTTAAGGTGCTAAGTCACTGTCTTTTGAAGATATACCAAATTGTTGACTTAAAGAAAGTGGGATAAAGATGTAACTAGACATGCCCTTGGAAAAATAATGTCTTAACTCATGGATATATAATCATTCTATTAATTGTCAAGGAAAGAAAAATTAAGAAATGAGTTTATTCTTTACTCATGAAATTAGAAAAGAATAATAAATTTGAAAATATCAAGCAAGGATAATTATGTAAAAAAGAGTTGTTCTGAATACTGATGAATATGCAAAATAAAATAATCTCTTAAAGGGAAATTTGGCAACAAAGATGAAGGTATTTAGAGCAGTGACCCTGTAACAATGTACTCTACTAAGAAATTTATACACTGCATAAGCAGACACAGGAGATAGGCACTGTAGTCCATTTGTTTATTAAAGTAAACAACCAAACCATTTAACTCAGAAGAGTAGATAAATTTTGTTTCATTGGCAAAACAGAGCACCAGTCAGCATTTAACATGAATGCTCTAGAGGAACAACTATCCAGAATTGTGTTTAATGAAAGGCAAAGTAAGCATCAGAACACAGAATGATAGCATTTTCAGTGTAGTACATGTATAAAAAATTATAAAATCAAATGTGAATAACACACACTAATTTTAGATGAGTGGTTGATTCTGGCAGAATGGAAAATAAAAGGTATTTATGATACAACATTTTATTTACTAAAGTCAATAAAAGAAAGGAAGATGTGAAGGCTGACAAATGTTTGACTAATTTACAGATATTTAAGTTTTTCTAATAGAAAATGTAAATGTTTACCATCAGTGTCACTAGAAATCTTAATATAAAGTGTGAAGGGCAGCATAATGTGTCTTTTTCAAATGTTCACTATACTGTTTTCTTAGATAAGTGATTCTTCTCTTTTATAATTTTAACTGTAATTTTTATAAATAATAACATTTATTATGCTAAGTTACTTATGCCCGAATTTCCACTTCAGGTTCGCAGATCTGAATTTTTATTCTGGTGACAACCTCAATTGCATTCATAACATTCATAATAGATGATACACTTCTGTGATAGGAACTCTCCAGTTGATGTTCTCTTGTAGTTGTAAGTGGTTTCGTTCACACCCAGTGAAACCTCCTCTACCATTATAATTCATTATTCATTCTTAAATGTCTTTATTATCTATAAAATTGTTAGATTATATATTTCCTTGACATTTTTCATAGTCTTTTTTCTTTCTTAATAATTTCAAAAATCATTAAGTGTAGATATATACTATCACTGGCTATACATAAGCTTTGAAGTGAATTTATTCCTTAATTTAGTCATGAGTAGTTTCCATATGAAAAATGCTAATAACTTCTTTTTTACTGATTTTTATTGAAGTCTACATTTTTCTCTGTTCCCTTCCTTGCCTCTCCCCTTCAACCCTCTCTCAATCCACCCAATTTACTCAGGAGATCTTTTTTTTTTTTCTACTTCCCAGGTAGACTAGATCTATGCATGTCTCCTTTAGGGTCCTCATTGTTGTATAGGTTTTCTGGGATTGTGGTTTGTAGGCTGTTTTTTTTTTTTTGCTTTATGTTTATAACCCACTTATGAGTGAGTACATGTGATAATTTTCTCTCTGCCCTGGGTCTGGGTTGCCTCACTCAAAATGATGTTTTCTAGCTCCATCCATTTGCCTGAAAATTCCAAGATGTTGTTAATAACTCCTTTTGAAACAACTAATTCTTACTGCCTTCTCTTGGTAACAGAACAAGAACTAACATAATGGGAGAAGACTGTGTGGAGTAATTACATGATCTAGACATGTGATGCCATATAACCAGCTTAGTATGAATGGGAAGGATTACATATAGTAAATTTGCCTTGTTGTCATGACATATCCAAAGCATAGAAGCAATATATTTGAATGATTATTAAAATCTAGGTTTCTGTTTATCTAACTCATTGACACTTTTACTTTCAAGTCAGGCTCCAGTTTTTATATTACTTCTTCTTAGACAAACCTGATTTCCTACATTCTGGAAAGAAATATTGGGAGTTCCAAGCCTACCCCTCATTGTGTGACTTTGACTATGATTTGTCACCTATCTAAACATGTTTTCCTCATGTGTAAAGAGAGATGCCATATCTATATGATAAAGTCAGTAGAATTAAATATACTTAACAAAACAATGTGCTTAGGAAATAGCATACTCACACATATATACTCATGTTTGTCTAAATGTATAAGGATAAACACTTAAATGTGTATATACTTGTTTGTAAAAATAAGGAGCTACATATAAGCATCATATATACATAGTTAAGCACCTTTCCCACCCATGCTGTCACCCAAATTCTTAAAACATGGCTAAGAAATTCTGGGATTAACATATCAAAAGTATAAAATCTGAAGTAAAATTAATCAGTTATTTAAAGTAATCCGTGTCTATTACAGGGGTCACAAGGAACTAATGAAGCTTACTTATGAGTTGTACCTGAGTCTGGTCACTGGCAATTGTCAAAATCTTCACACAGATACTGGAGTCTGGCATAGGCAGTAAAGAGCTGGCTTACTGATATGGGATTCCCCTTTGTATGATATGAATACCAATGGTTAATAAAGAAGCTGGTTTGAGCCTATTGCAGTACCAAATAGGACAAGGGGGGAATTCAAGCAGATAGAGGAGGAGAGAGTAGGTGGAATCAGAGCGAAGCCATGTAGTCTCTGAAGGAGACAGATGCCCAGGAACTTTAGTGGTAAACCATGAGCCTCCCAGTAAAATACAAAATAATAGAAATGGATTAATTTAAGATGTAAGAGCTAGCTAGAAAAACACTAGAGTCATTGGCCAAGCAGAGTCAAGGTTCCCTGTGGGCTGCTTGCGTCTTTTTTCTCTGGCTGCTACATGGCGTCTCTTTGCCTCTGCCTACTCTCTATATATATCTTTTTTAGCCAGGCTATATTTTGTTAAGCCATTGGCCGAAACCCTATCTGCAATCGGGGACTGCTTGTTCATTTCCTGGCTGCCCAGGCCAGAAATAATCACACTGAAACTATATTAATTGCAACACTGCTTGGCCAATGGTATTTACAGCATACAGAGGGGAATCCCACATCAACTGACTCCTCTATGTGCACATAGAGGAGTCTTCTCTCTCAAAGAACACTGAGAAGGCAGCAAAAGTGACAGAAGAGGAACACAACAAAACATTCTCATCAAAGGAAGTTTAGCATATCAAATAAGAGTGTTACCTAAAGGACAGAAACAAAATAAGATCTTTCATGGAGACCCTTTCTTCTTTCGACTCAGAATAAATACTCTACCAACATCCAGACACCTCAGCAAATTCCTTTCTTTCTTTCATCAACTTGACAGCATTTATTAGTTTTGTTCTAAGTTTTCATTCATTTATTCAAGAAAATATTTATCCAACCACTTCATTGAAGAAACAAGTATGAGACTCTTATTCTGCACCAGCTATGGTTATAGATATGAATAAGAGTGATCCCTTAACTCTTAGTCAAGACTGCAAACAACAAACAACACACACACACACACACACACAGAGAGAGAGAGAGAGAGAGAGAGAGAGAGAGAGAGAGAGACTCTCCAATGTTGAATAAGAATCAATATTACAGTACAGTCAAGGAAATGAAAAGTTTTGTGGAGGGGAGAGTCAAGTCAGAGTCTTGTTAGGTAACAATACAGGGCTCAATCTCCTTGATGCTGGGATTGTAGGTATGTGCCACCACACAAGCTTACAAAGTAGAATCTTTACTGAGGAACAAGAACTGGCCACATAGAAGAGAAAGTATGTAAGACATTTTTTCAACATGAGCAAAAGTAAGTGATTTCTGAAATTAGTAACTTCCTGTGTCTAGAAGAAAGTATTACCTGAAATCTCTGGATAGGACAAGAGATGAGACCTGGGCATTAAGTATGTATGTAGCAGTCATGGTAAGAGATTTTTATTTTCACTGAAAGCAGTATGAAGAGACTATTAAGTTTTTTCTACCATAAATGTGAAATGTCCAAATCTATATTTTAGAAAAAAATCTGGAATTAAACTGAATAAAGTATACCAGTCTCTGGAGAAGAACACAGTGAGTACAGATGCACCTCTTACACAGTCTCCTGAATAAAATACACAGGTAAATAAATCACTTATAATCCAGTTTCATCAGTGCAAAAATATGTCAAGAATTCCTTGGGGCTAATATATAGTACACAGAGGAAAGTGATCACATCTGCCTGTATGTGGATAATGTCTTTTTCTTTGAGACAGTTCATAAAAGAAAAGGTACAGTTCTGAGTCAAGACACTTAGGATTCAGTACTATAATGCATTTCCTCTGCTAGTGTTACTGTGTTTGATCTGTTAACAGACCAAGATCAAGGTCATGCCTTTCGCTTCTTTTGAACTACAAAGCATATATTGAATAAAACTCATGTTTATGTTAACTCCTGCTCTCATGCCTTCCACAGTAATGGCAAGGTCAAGGAGAATAAATAGGCACAGCCTATAGGATTCAACCCTAAACCAATTTCTAATACTCCAGAATAGTGAATATTTGCCTGTATCTAATCTGTTTCACATACATGGATGTGTTATAGACATAATAGAATAACAGGTATACATATTGATTTGTTAAATAATGAAATACTCATCATTTAGGAGTCAGGGGATATTCAGTGCCTCTGAATTCTCAAACCTGAATGAATAGGCCTGCAAATTTAGGTAAAATCAAATCTCCCCTCCACACTCATTAATTTACAATTTTTAATTTCTCTTGATGAAGCTATCACACCACTGCACTATTCCACAGTGCTACACACTTCTGATCTCCTTTAGGCTTGAACTTCTATTTATTATTATCCTTTCATAATATGAAGAATAAATTGATGTCTAGGATAGGCTCTCCTTAATGAGATGATCATTGGTCATCTATTTTCTTATAAATGCTATAATTCATATTATTAGAATTAACAATGGTTGCAATTTCCATTCCTAATATATGTCTATATTTCAAAATATGCACTTATTTACATATATATATATATATATATATATATGCATGTGCCTACATGAGTTTATGTATACCACATGTATGCTGGTGCAGAGGACAGGAGTGTACTCATCGGGTAGCTTGTGACCTCTTAGGTTTGAGCACAAGGAACTGAGCCTGATCCTCTCTAAGATCAGTAAGTGCTTTTAACCACCAATCTTACCCTCCAACCCTGTATCTATATTCTTACTATTGATTTTACTATCCTTCATACCAAGGACAAGTGAGCTTCATGAATCTGTGCTGAACTTGTGTTTCACCTGAGCCAATAGACTTGATAGAAGTTATACATATTAATTCTGAACCAAGATTTCAAGATGTCTTATGTGGTTCCATTGTTCTCTTCTGAACTCCCTACCACAAGCATTTGAGCTAATCCAGGATAAAATGATGGAACAAAGTAGCACTGTGAAGAGACAAGCAGTCCAGCTAAAGTTTCTAGTCAGATAATGTGCAAATTAGGAGAGAACTCAGGCAAGATTATAATCTAAAGTTGAATACTAATTAAGAAGAACTTAAATGAAGAAAAGGTTTTATTTTAGCTTACATCAAGGGCATGTACCACTCTGATAAGAAAGTTCTTTAGTTTCATTACTGTTGCTATAATAAATTGCCCTGACAAAAAGCAACTTAGAGGAAAAGAGTTCATTTAGCTTAAAATGCCAGATTATACTCCATTATTTTGGGGTAGTCCCAGTGGCAGGAGATTAAATCATTTAGTTACATCATATCTATAGTCAATAGCAGAGGGACATAAATGCAGACGTGCTTGCTCACATGTTTGTTTGTTTGCTTCCTTTTTGTTTGCCTTCAGTTTCTTGATTATTGGTCAGGTAAGGACCCCAGTCTAGAGAATGGTGCTGAACACAATAGGAGTATTCTTTCCATATTAATTTTATAAAGTAAAACTATTCTCTACAGACATGACCACAGGTCAAACAAATGCAGACAATCATTCGTGGAGACTCCCTTACCAGATTATTCAGTTGTGTCAACTACAGCTAATCATCACAGGAAATCACAGCTAGTGAGATCAATGGATCTGGTCACAGTTTATCTACAGTCAGAAGGCAGAGGCTGGTGAATGTCCTGCTCAGGTTAATCTTTGTCTACTTTTTAATCTAGTACGAGGCCTAATCCATGAAATAGTACTGTCCTCACTTAAGGTGAGTCTTTCTACCTCAACTAATCTCACCAAGATAAATCTCCTAATTAATCACCACAAGATGATGTGGCCTATTGGACATCAGTGTCAACTTCTTTCTCTTGAATCATCTGTAATATGAGAAGGTAGAGAAAATATTATAGTCTACAGAGTAGAAACCCATGGTCAAATTTTGTTTCCACTACTCTTTGCAAACTTTATTATTTTTACACAATTGATACACCAATAGGCTCAAAACAATGTTTACTGGTCAGAAAGTATGATATTTGGTCTTGGCAAGTTAACTAGATTTAGAATTACCAATAGACACACCTCTGGGTTTTACTGGGAGCGCACTTCTGAGAGAATTAACTGAAAGGAGAAGGTCCACCCTTGATGCAGCACCTTTCAAGATGTGTGGCAGAAGGCATCCTGAGGATATTATATATATATATATATATATATATATATATATATATATATATATATATCCCTTTGCTCCTTCTTTCTGAGCTAGTACATCCAAGGACATCCTTGTGAATACTAAGTGAATCCATGAGCAATGTAGTCACAGTGTCTGGGGCAGAGGTTATATATGGGCTTAGCAATATCTACTAATGAAGGCTAACCTGACTATGGCAACTTCTGAACACCAAATCTATTCAGAACACTAAACCATCATTATAATGTTATGCTGATAAATAGTAAGATCAGAATCCAAAATCATGTTAGTTTAACTCTAAATTTGGTGGGCTACATTATAAACCAACTCTTTATCTCTTAATAACTGTCAGTATATCAGAGTTCTGGGTTGTCTCTGAAATGTCAAGGCAGTCACTAAGACCATATTTCATCTTAAAACCCCGGTAAGGGCCCAGTGTGGAGCTAGGCTCAAGATTCAGTCCATGTGAAGACACGGCAGTAACTTCAAATTACAGGACAATGCATTAAATATATTGAAATATTCTTAACTAGCTATGGCAGTTAAGCATAGCCAGCCAGAACTATGACCCTTGAATTGTGAGATAAACTTTCTTTCTCTGTAAGCT
The DNA here is from genome assembly GCF_037038515.1 of Microtus pennsylvanicus. Classification (NCBI taxonomy): domain Eukaryota; kingdom Metazoa; phylum Chordata; class Mammalia; order Rodentia; family Cricetidae; genus Microtus; species Microtus pennsylvanicus. The sequence goes on along the minus strand of NC_134591.1, from coordinate 46,690,457 downwards.
TTACTTTTTCATGTATTTCAACACAGCAATAAGAAAACTGATATTAAAGGTTAAATCTTAGGCTGGGTAGCCAATGTATGGATAGTCATATTCACTTCATATTCAAACCACATTCCCATGCATTTAGCTGAAATATTTTTATCATAGAGCTAAACCTTAAGCTATAATTTTTTTCATAAATTTAAACTTATTAGAACAAATATTACGGATTAAAGCAGTTTTGAACCTGAGATTTAGACTAAATCAATTTTTAAAGGGAAATGCAGGAGCATCTTGTGGATTGCAAATGGAGGATAAAATATTCCCTTATTAAAGTGGCTCTCTCCAAAGAGTTTCTGAGAATACTAAGGTCTTCCCTTTTAAAAAATATAATCACATTTTGCTCAGAGTGGTGCACTACAATTTTACCTAAGCATGAATTTTTCATGATACATTGATTGAAAAAACAAAACCAACAGAGAATAATATGAGCTTAGGGACCTGTCTTACATGGTAGAGTTAAATGACTCCAAGGGTGAGAAAGACAAAGCCGGGTGGAGCACGTAAGTCAGCAAGAAAATTGACAATTACAAATCTATCGAAAAATCAATTATGAAAAGGTTGTCTTGTGCTAAAATTATTGTTTATTTTATTGGACATAACTCACTGAATTGGGAGGGTGAGATAGGATTATGGGAAAATGCCTATCTCTTAGTAGTGTTTCAGATGAGCTAGAACAGGAAAGTTGGAGTGCTAACGAGATTTTTCTTCTCTCCTGGGCAATGTCACTCACTTTTGGCTTGACATAAGAAAGATGGTTGTTCAGCTGTGTTCCTTAACTTTCCTATTTCTAAAGCGAGACAGCTGGGTAATTCCTTCTAAGAGGGTACTGTTCAGATATCAGTTTAGAAGCCACAACTATAACTAGAGGACCAAAAATTAGGGTGTCATAATTTATCTCTTCAGTGGCACTGAGCCTTAATTGTTTGAGATGTATTTCTGTCTAACAATAAAAATTTCAGTAGAAGTTTGACTAATACTCTAGTAACATTAAAAAATGAAGAAACCAGAGTCAAAACATACTCTACATAAGAAGAGGTAAAGAAAGAAGGTACTGTCAAACACAGAAGACTAAGGGTCAGAAATCTAACTGCTGAAATGGTCTCTGGAAGAAACAAATGATATAAAGGTAAAGTCAAAATGCCAAACTCAAGGGGCAGAGCTTAGTATTAAGGTCTTTCTTGGAGATGCACTGAGGAGTTTGGGGGAAATAATAGAGATAATTCAAGCTGAGAATTAAAAAGAAGACTCCTCTATCCTACAGACACACAACGAATTCTTTTAAACAGATATTTGTTCAACTCTGCCCATGAGACAAAACCTATTCTGGACAGTGGGATATGCTGACAAATTAAGCATCTATAACTCGCAGGAGTTATAACTCCATGCAGCTTGTGTTCTGGTAACAAAATACAAACAAGACAGTAAATGTATATAGTACTAGGAAGAGATAATTTCTACAAGAAAATAACAGTGTACTGCACGCTAAGGCTATATAGAACAAAGTATATCTATTTATTTTTGTTTGTTTGTTTCAAATTTTGAGGTAGGTTCTTCTTAAGTAGCCACGACTGATATAATACTCATCATATGACTCATTCTGCCCTTGAAGTCATGATAATCATACTGTTTCAACCCCTGAATGCCAGGATTAGAAGTGTATACCACTAACTCTGACCTAGACTAATTTTTCTTATTTTTAAATTAAAAATTTTAAACTTCTTTGTTCAAGATAACGGTACAACATGTATATTACCCTAGCCCTACACACAGTCAAAATCATCAGTATCAGTGTCATCTACCATGTTTTAGTCTACTAGAAGATGTGCAGGAATGATCACATGCAAAGAGCACTGGTCTCCTAAGACATCTAGAACATCTCCCGAATGACTTACCTAAGCCTCTTTCACAATTATATTTCTCTAAGTAGGTAGAGCAAATACTCTAAATCAACAGTAAATATGTAGCCATTTATTTTTGTCAAGCATTATTCTCTATACACAAACAAGCTCAAGTTTTAAAATACAGAGAACTAATGATGTTTATATCATCATCCTTACAAATTGTGCTACAATATAGAAATTTCAGTTCCATTATAATCTTATGGTCTCTACTTCAGTTCCTGACTGAAAATCCCTGCCTTGAGTAACTATCCTGATTTTCCTTGATGATAGTTTATAAAATATGCTTCAAGATGAAATAAACCAACTTCTTCCTAAGATGCAGTAGTAGAAATTTAACTATAATTAAATGATAGTCTTGTGGCACTTAGTAGTGAAGAATGCACTCAGAAATATATGATATATATTATATAATATGTAAATACATATATCTATATTGCACATATATTTATTTAAACAAACCTATATATTATAGGCCAAAAACTATCTATAGAGTGGTTTGCTGATCCAATTAATACATGTGGTACACGAAATCAAAAGGATGCTTCTGATAGAAAATGACCTGTTGTTTAAAAATAAAAATTTCTATGGAAGCAGAAGTAGATTTCAATGCTAAAAGTATAGTACTTAGAATAATACATAAGTCAGTAATTTATTACTATGACCAAGAATTATGTGTAATTCATCATTCTATGTGCTATGTTTTTATACAAGCAGTCATGAATTAGGTTTGTTTATGCCAGCAGCAACACAAATGTGGTCCCATGGTGCTATAATAGCTATAACATCACAGATGATAAGAATTTTTCAGGTTCTGTATAATCTCATCAAATATGCAGTTTATCATTGATCAAAATGTCATTATGTAGAAAATGATTATATACAAAATGGTTGGAAACTACAGAATATAAAATATTAACCCTAGGATAGCTGGTATAACTATCATAACATCAGACAAACTATACCTTTAAGGTAAGAAGCAGCTCAACATAAAGAGATTTATTTAAAAATAAAGGGCTACAGAATATGTAATAAACTTAAATCAATACGCACCTAAAACATTGCCTTAAAATACACATAAAGGAATTTCTGTTAGTAATATTTTTCATATTGTCTATAGTTTATTGATGGCGTTCATTTTAAAAGAATATATGTCTTTTTATAAGCATATGTTGGCATACTACATAATAACAAAAATCAATGAATTACATGCAAAAGTATATAGGATTATCAGGAGTCTTAAGCATAAGAAATAAGACAGGTTAGATAGGAAATGTTGTTCTATTGTTCTAATGTAAATCAAAAGTTGGAAGGACCAATTTATTGTGTTTGATGATAGTAGATATGGAAGAAGTAATTATTTGTGTGTGGAGAGAGGCAAGGGCTTTTGAGGTATAGACTTGTGGATACATATGTGAGTCTGCTTGTGTAATTCATTGAACCTTTTTTATTATATTTACACAATTTTCTATATGTCTACTAAAACATATTGGGCAAATAAAGAAATTAAACTAGCTTTACAGAAATAGATGCAGTATTCAAAAACTTGTAAGATATAGCTAAAATGTTGCTTAGAGGAAAGTCAAAAGTTTTTGTCCAGTTTGTTTCTTTGTGGCTGTGATAAAACATCATTGGCAAAATAACTCGTGGGGGTATTATTTAGACCTCTGAGTTTCAGCATGTCATCAAGGGAAGCCAGGCAGAAACAGAAGACAAGAAACTGAATGTCAAGAGCTGATGTTGAGAACATGGAGCAACTCTTCTTACTTGCTTTCTTCCTCTGGATTGCTCAGTTACCTTTCTTATAAAACCCAGTACCATCTTTGCCAGGGAGGACATGACCCATAAAAGGCAGGGCCCTTCGTCTTTATTTAGCAATTAAGAAACTGTGCTGCAGACATGCCTTTAGGCTCATCTGATGAAAGCAATTTCTCAAATGAGGTTATTTCTTCACCTGTTTGTCAAGTTGACAACTGAAACTTGCTATGGCACCTTAAATGCACATATAAGAATATGAGAAAGATTAAAATCAATTATCTATCCTGATACACCATTAATAAAAATCTCAGAGATAGATACTGGGGTCCAACCTGAAGACCAGAAAAGCAAAGCAGTCAATCACTGGCTCTTACCTCAACCTCAGTTCAAACATGGTGATCCTGCCTCCAGGAAACCTCAGCATGAGACTGTGCTTGAGAGTTTCCCCCTCTGGTTTTATAATCCTCTCTAGTTCTGGGATTAAAGGCATGTACCACCACTGCCTGGTTTCTATGGTAAATTAGTGGGATACTGGAATTAAAGGTGTGTGTCATTTGCAGTGAGATAATGTTCTTTTACACTGTAAAGATTTGTCACTTGCATTGGTTTAATAAAATGCTGATTGGCCAGTAGCCAGCCAGAAAGTATAGGTGGGAAAACAAGACTAGGAGAATTTTTGGAAAAGGAAAGACTCTGTCTAGAGTTACCAGTCAGATGCAGAGGAAACAAGATGATAGTGCCTCACTGAGAAAAAGTACCAAGCCACATGGATAACATAAACAAGAATTATGGGTTAATTTAAGTAGTAACTTAAGTTAATAATAAGCCTGAGCTAATACGCCAACCAGTTTATAATAATTAAAAGCCTCTGTGTGTTTTGCTGGGACGGAATGGCTGTGGGAATATGCAGGACAGAAACCTCTGTCTACAAATGACAGCCAAACGTTTGGCAAGAATTTCTACATAAAGCCCAAGAAAGTTTAAAATAATAAAAAAAAAGGATTCATTGTTTTTTACCGCAGCGTAGTACTCTAATGTGTATATATTCCATACTTTCTTCATCCATTCTTCCATTGAAGGGCATCTAGGTTGTTTCCAGGTTCTGGCATGTAAATGGATGGAAATAGAAAACACTATCCTGAGTGAGGTATCCCAGACCCAAAATGACGAACATGGGATGTACTCACTCATAATTGGTTTCTAGCCATAAATAAGGGTCACGGAGTCTACAATAGGTGATTCTAAAGAAGCTAAGTAAGAAGGTGAACCCAAGGAAAAACATATAGTTATCCTCTTGGCTAAGGGAAGTAGACAAAATTGCCGGGGAGAAAATTGGGATCTTGGGGGTGGGGTGGGATGGGGGTAAGGGGAGATGGGGAGACAAAAGGTAGAAGGGAAGGAGGGGGGGACTTGGGGAAACAGGAGGATTGGGATAAAGGAAGGTTGGACAGGGGAGCACGGAAGCACAATTCTTAGTTAAGGGAGCCACTTTAGGGTTGGCAAGAGACCTGACCCTAGAGGGGCTCCCAGGTGCCCAAGCTGAGGTTCCCAGTTAGTTCCTTGGGCAGCTGAGGATAGGGAACCTGAAATGACCCTATCCTAGAGCAATACTGACGAATATCTTGCATATCATCATAGAACCTTCATCTGGTGATGGATGGAGATAGAGACAGAGACCCACACTGGAGCACTGGACTGAGCTCCCAAGGTCCCCAATGAGGAGCAGAAGGAGGGAGAACATGAGCAAAGAAGTCGGGACCACGAGGGGTGCACCCACCCACTGAGACAGTGGAGCTGATCTACTGGGAGCTCACCAAGGCCAGCTGGACTGTGACTGAAAAAGCATGGGATAAAACTGGACTCTCTGAACATGGCGAACAATGAGGGCTGATGAGACGCCAAGGACAATGGCATGGGGTTTTGATCCTACGTAATGTGCTGGCTTTGTGGGAGCCTAGCCAGTTTGGATGTTCACCTTCCTAGATATGGACAAAGGGGGGAGGACCTAGGACTTACCACAGGGCAGGGAACCCTGACTGCTCTTTGGACTGGAGAGGGAGGGGGGAAGGAGTGGGGGGAGGCGGAGAAGGGTGGGAGGAGGGGGAGAAGGGTGGGAAGAGGGGGAGGGAAATGGGAGGCTGGGAGGAGGTGGAAACTTGTTTTTTTTTCTCCTTTTCTCAATAAAAAAAAAGGATTTTACGCAGATAAACACACACACACACACAAAACAACAAAGTCTAGAACAGCTTCTAGGCAGCAGCATTGTATCAGGTGGGCTCTGTTTGTTAGAGGCAAGAAGAGAAGTATCTTCTTTAAGAGAGGCTTCCTGACTCAGCATTAGCAGCATAAACTGTGAAGCTCTTTTAAGAGGATCTGCCACCAAACACTTAAATGTTATTTATGAGCAGCCCAGCACCATGTTTCTTGGTGGTGACATGGATCTACAAACATCACAGAGTTGTGATAAAAAAAACAACAACAACATGGCTCTTGCCAGTACCTCTGCCACATAGCTAATCTCTCAAGAAGTCAAGGAGTAGGGCAGATTCAGTCACCAAAGCTGTGAATTTAATTCTAGCCTTATCACTTAGCAGAATAAAGACTTGTGTGGTCAGAAAAAGATATACAGTAAAGAGAGATTTAGAGGGAAAAAAGGGGGGGAAACTCTAAATCATTTACAGTGTGCTTAAAAATATACAAAGGCTTGGGGGATAAAAGAAAAAGGATAGAGAAAATACTTTTAAAAAAGAAGTATAATTAGGTATAGTGACCCATGCCTTTAATCCCAGCACTTGGGAGGCAGAGGCAGGTGGATCTCTGTGAATTTCAGGTCAGCCTGGTCTACAAAGTGAGATCCAGGACAGTCAAACAAAACAGAGAAACCCTGTCTCAAAAAAATTAAAAATAAAAAATAGAGTTTTAAAAATCCACATAAATGAGTCTGGCTATTGTATGTTATTGTGTTGTCTTTGAATTGCTTGACTGCTGAGGAAGGATCAATAGCTGCTAAAAGACATTTCATTATAAATGCTGTCGGATTAACCCAACCTATATATTTTGAAAATATCTTAACTTCAAAATCTAAGTTAAAAGATATGTTACCTTGGAGAAGAGGTTTTCTTTTTTTTCCAAAGGAAATTAGAGTCTGTGGATTCACTCTTGATTAAGAAACATAAGTTTTGATCAAGGAATAATCTTCAATGTGAACAGATGGCCCAGATAATCCAAAATTTCAGATAACCTCTGTTGCAGTTTCCTCTGAGTTTTACATCCAGAACAGTCTGAGATGATTTAGCCTCAAAGAATACTCCAGTCAGGACTTGACAATAATCCTTAATTTTCTTTGGGTCCCCATAAGATTATCAGCACCTTAATCAGCAGGAAAATTGTGTCCACATTCTCAAAAAAAAGGATTATTAATGTTTGTCTTTGTTTAGAGTGTTGGTTATAAGTTGTTATGGATAATGATCATGAGAAAGGCTTTAAAAAGATTATATTCAGAGTTCTTATTTTGAAAAGAAAAAAAAGGGGGAAAGGGTTGTGAGATAATGTTCTTGTATCCTGTAAAGATTTGTCACTTATATTGGTTTAATAAAACACTAATTGGTTAGTAGCATGCAGGAAGTACAGGTGGGGCAACAAGACTAGGAGAATTCTGAGAAGAAAAGGCTCAGTCTGCAGTCACCACTCAGATGCAGAAGAAGCAAAACGAAACTGCTTCATTGCGAAAAGGTAACAAGCCATGTGACTAACATAGACAGGAATTATGGGTTACTTTAAATTGTAAGAGCTGGTTAATAATAAGCCTGAGTTTATAGGCCAACCAGAATATATTAAACATAACTGTCTGTTTGTTTTGTTGAGACTGAACAGCTGCAGGACTAGGCTGGACAGAAACTTTCATCTACCATCATGTGGCTCCTGGGATTAAAGGTGTAATCCATTTCTGTCTCATCTGTAAGACTGGCCAGTGTGGCTGTTTTACTTTCCTGACCCCCAGGCAAACTTAATGTATTAAAATATTCATGAAATGACACTACAAAAACCTTAACTCATATAACTAATCAAAAACAGCACACGTGTGAGCTCACATACACTAAAACACACACTAACATACATACACACACACACACACACACTACAATGAAAATAAAAAAAGAATTACAAATCCTAATAATTTTTATGTCATGATTATTAGAAAAATCTGAAATAGCATCATATATATCATGTTTCTAAAACTATGCCATGTAACAAATAGCTCCATAGTATCAATTCCCTGCAGCAGTCTACTGTGAGACCAGAGACTGATTACAGAGCTGTTGAGGCTGGTGGAGATCTGCTAGAGTTTGTTCCAGACTTCTGTCAAATATTTCACCAATCTGGGACAAAAGCTTCTCTTGGGGTAGATAACAAATCTACTCAGATACACTGAAAGCTTGCGTTTGGGCCACAGATCCATAACATTCTTTGACTGATGCAGTTTTACTTAGCAAAACCTGATAGAGAAACGTACCCTTCTTACTTTAAAGCAGTGGGTCTCACCCTCCCTAATGCTGTGACCCTTTAATACAGTTTCTCTTGTTATTGGGACCCCTAATCATAAAATCATTTTTGTTGCTACTTCATAAGTGTAATTTTGCTACTGTTATTAATCCGAATGTAAATATTTTTGGAGATAGTGGGTTGCCAAAAGGGTGGCTATCCACAGGTTGAGAACCACTGTTCTAAAAGAAAGGGCTGCCAAAGAACATTGTTTATAGTCCCATTAACAGGAAAAAGATTTAGACCATCACCAAAAAATAAAAAACCCTAAATCTGTCAAAATACTGTTTATGAAATAAAATAAATCTATAACTAAATATCTTCTTTTGAAGACATTTTAGACTTCAGTCACTTTATTATTGAACTGAGTTCACCATTTATTTTGGGAATTCTCTTACACAAAGTGTCTCTAAACAATAAAAGAAGGAACTCTTTCCAGACCATTTTATCAAGCTTGATAAAGCATAACAACAAATAAAGATTATAGATAATGTCTTTCATAAGCATCGACACAGAAATCCTATGCAGATTATCTAGATGGTGGTATTGTTTATAGGTCAGTGACAAAGAATAAGTTCTCACATTAAACACAATGACGTGGAAAGCATATCATTACATGACAGACTCAATACACAAAAAGATGCATTTCACCCATGGGAAGCTACAGCATATGCAAACTGATTCAAGTAGACAGAATTTCTGTTACCTTAGGGAACTGACTAGGTGACGGCTCCAGGGACCTTTCTGCATAACAAGCAGTGTCTTATATTTTAATATGGGTAGTGGTTACACTGTTGTATCAACATATACCAGGTAATTGAGCCATACATAAAATCCAACGGTTCCCCTGTGTGGTAGTCTTCCACATTAAAGGTTTCCCCCAAATGTCCCCCTAGTACTTGTGGCTCCCGGTATGTTCGTTAGCTCTCTTCTAGTTCTAAAATCTCTTTGATTCTACTGGTAACTTTTAGATGAGAACTCCAACCATGTCTCTTAACAACAATTGATCAACACTAAAAACAGCACTAAAAGCTCCAGAGAACATAGAATGTATCTAAAAATAGTTATAACAGCTTAGTGAGAAAAACATCTCAAAGACTACATATTATGTTGAATGGTTGGCAGTTTTCTAGAAAGTTCATGCAGTGAGAGGTAAAGCAGCGTTTTAATTAGGACAATGGTGTATTTTTATACCAGAGGCCATAGAAACATAAAGTTGCAGTATTATAAAGCCAAGCTGGTAGACAAATATATGAATTTTCAGCTCTGGAGGAGAGCTGAATCTAAATGTCAAATTATGTAACTGAATGTTTTACCCTCCACAGTTTCAAAGGAGTAAAAATGCCAGCAGCAGAGTTCCCAGAGTTTAGAGACATACAATTTATGAAATAGTAGAAAAATCACAGTTGAGAATATAAAAAGCTGTGTTCTAGCTCTGCTTATGTTACTTATTAGTGGCATGGTTTGAGAAAAAACACTTAAAGTGATCGAGTTTAGTTTCTTTCCTGTGAGCCTGATATCATGTACCTCCTGACACCAAGGCTGGATCTGTTACTGCCCAGAATGTCTTGAAATATTCACTGCAAATGCGATAGCTGAAGTCCCTTGATCCAATAAAACAAACAATTTAGAAACTTCAAAAACCCACATGGATTTCTCTAGGCAAATGAAACCACACATAGAGTTCCCTTCTAAGAACGTGTTTATGGAATATACAACAGGTGACAAGCTGAGGTCACCCTCTTTCCAAAATTGAGTAATTACTTCTCAAGAAAATATTCCCTCAGATTTATACTTAAAGAACTGAGGGCCTGTTGTTTCAGGATCAGACTGTGGACTTTAGCTAAGTCCTCCACAGCTAATGATTCTTGTCCGTGGTACCTCTGAGGGATCCCCAGACTTCAGTTTCTGTTTTTAAACATGCAAACATGGTTTTGAATCCTGTGACTAAGTCAATCTCTCTCATCATGGTGCCCAGCTCTTGTATATTAAGCTCGCTATTTCTGTCACCCTGGATCACCAGCAGCCCCCACCCAAGCCCTAGAGCCTTTCTTCTTCTGGAAGCCTAATTCCCTCCTACATATGTTCTAAGACTCAGCTGAAGTACTTCCTCTAGGAAGCCTTATTTAACTCTCAGACTCACATAGGTACCAGCAAATCCCTTTGTAACTTGCATGTCCTAGCAAAGCAATACACACACCATTATTTAGCATTTCCATATTTGTGTTTATCTTTTATAATGAATATGTACATAATAGTATAAATGACACTTTGTTTTTCCTCATTCTGCTCCTTGCCCCTTTTTAGCCAATCAGACTCACCTTGAACACATTATGTAGACAAGGACATCCTGATGGTCCTGTCTCCACCTTCTAAATGCTGGTTTTACTGGCTTACACCATCACACCTGGCCTGTGCCCATTTTCATGGCATTGTGCTGAGACCCAGGGCTTGTAGTGGTTATGTTTCATCCCCTGCCACCCAAATGAAAAATTCTTCAGCATAAGATTTCTTCTTATTCCTCCTTTGTACCCTGTCATCCAGTAGACTCCTAGAACATTTACTAATGAAGTTTAAAAATGAATGAATGCATAGTCCATGACTAGATTAACTAAATGACTTTCCCTTTTGTTCCAGCCTCCATGACTTTGTTCCTACCCTTTAGTCTCCCTTCTATCCCAATACTACTATCCAGGCAATTTCTGACACAGATCCACCTTGTACATTAGTAAACATATTGAAAATAAAACAAAAAGAAATAACATGTATTCACACTCTTGAAGGTCTTAATAAGAGGAAAGAGGCAAATGAAAGTATTTATCTATATTACAACATTAATGCAGCAGGATGAAGCCTCAGAGTCTGTTGAATTAAAGACCATAGATATAATTGAAAGAAAATTCCTGGTGACTAAAGACATTAAGGACAGGTAAGATTTCCAGGTAAAGTTAGAAGGTTTGAGATGATGTAGTAAATGCTATAAACATAGATACACAGGAATAAAAGATAATAATTAACAGCAAGCTAATTATTTGTCTAGGACAAGACTTTCTAATACCTAATTCTAAGACTATTACCATTTCTATTATTCAGACTATACTGTTATTAAAATGTATGGTACTGTCATTTAGAACTCTTCAGAAGAAAATGCCCAAGTGTGATGCTCTGTCTCCTTAGCTGGTTGGTTTCAATAATAAGGACTCCTATTCTCAATGTTTGTAGCATATTTCAAGGAACATTTAGAAGCTCACTTGGTAATATAAAGAACTTAATATATTTAGACTCTTAAGGCAGACTGACATCCTAATTCTATGAAATATTCAAGCCATCAAGATTCTGGGTGTCCCAGCAGTGACTCAGTGAAGCAATGTAAACAAAGCCCACATGTCACTCAATAATGAATTTCTTCAACAACGTATCTTTGTCTCAAGAATGACAGCTTTAGGTTGCTAAAATGAAGTAGAATAATTGTATAGTCTTGAGAGAGATTGTCAAGTAGTGTGTTAAAAATGTTTCAATTGCTCTATTTTTAAAGTATCTAAAAGAAAATCAGGTTCTTAACTACAATACATGCACTACCTAATATTAAGTGAAACATCCTGTGGTCATTAGCATTATTCCCAATAAATATGCTAAAATATTAATGTTAATATCTATATAGATCGCCTGAGGAAAGAAGTCTCAGAGATACTTCATTTCTGGGATTATAAAAATGGCAGACCTGGAACAAGGGTCCATATTTGATTCTACCTGACTCTAAAGCCAGTAGTATTTGTAAGCCAGGGATCAATGTGCAGATAAAAATTTTTCCTCATTTCTCTGTACTCATCCTTCAAAAATAATGACCAATATTTTACGATCATGAAAAAAAATCCAAAGTCTAAGGGACCAAACTGTCTGAATCACTAGTTTCCTGAGTGGCCCATTTTTATTGCTACATGTATGTCTAAATGGCGCCTAAAGCTTCCAGTAATTCTCACAAGTCTGTGACTGTGATTTTAAAATATTCAGATACAACAACTCCCTCGTGAAAGGGTTGTGACCCCATGAGTTGCCTGTAGTTGGCAGATAGGAGGATAAAACCCCATAGAAATTAAATAGAGTTCTCTACATTTATCAGAGTAGAAAAAAATAGGTAGATAACTGCCAAAAGAGTAAAGGTGTAAGTCCTTGGGAGACGAACTCAGTTAAGACAGAGGCTCCTGTGTGTCAGCACTGTCAGCGGAAACTTCAGTCACTGTCACCAATACAGTAAAGAGCAGAGAATGACATGTTGTTGCTTTTGCTGACATGGTAGACGATTTTAACTAAGCAAGAATTCAGACTCAACTTTAGATCTGGTCTTAGGACCAAAAGACTCATATCTTTCTATAGGCTCCCTCCTAGTCAGCATTTTAAATGATTCTTCTCTGTCTATGCCCAGGGCCAATAATATTCCGTTAAATCCAAGGCAGTTCATCTTTTTAATTCAGTTTCTCTCAACTGTGACAATCTTTTTCGATTTTCACATATTTCTTCCACTCCTAGTTTCTTTTTAGTAAAATATTCACATTAATTATTTAAGAATTTCATTTAATATAATTTGATCATAATTGGTTCATAACTCCTCCCAGATCTGCCCTCCTACCCTCATTGTCTCACATTTGGACAAAGAAAACACCATTTACTACATTTTAAAGCACTTAGTGAGTTTACATTATGCACCAGATACAGAGTGCAATTTGATGGGGCAGTTGAAAGCAATGAAGCCTGGAATACTGTGCAAAGACAGCAGTGTCTATGACATGGGGCTCTTGACTGTGCCCCTTATTAACTGTATGACCCATCTCAGCTTCTTTATCTGGAAGATGGAGACTTCAGTCCTGCTGTGTGTTAGCATTTGGTGTCTGGCATTTGGAATCTCAGTCTTGGAACTGAAAGGAGGAATGGGAACCAAATAAGCACGAGACAGTGGAATTGGATGGTGTTTTCCTTATGAGACAAAAAACCGTGAGTTTTTTGAGTAGTCTAGGGTTCTTAGTCTAGCGTCCCATGAGATGACAGCACAGGCTCTGTCCAAGTTCTGCTACTGCTAAGGCTTCCTAAAATTCAGGGCATTGAGTCTTCTGATCGGCTCCCTCCCTCCTCACACTGGGAGTTCTGCACAGAGCCCTAAGAAAGTTGCCAGCCATGAGATTCTTTTCCCCTCCAATAAAAACACACATGGCACAAGCATATGATTCCCATCTGGATCCACCCCCGACTTCCGGCCAGGAGGCTGCTGTGTGGGCAGGAACGTCTGCCTTTGAATTTGCCAGCCTAACCTGGCACCCTGAGTTAGTCCTCTCTGGGGAATAAAGCGCAGATCTGACAAAGCTCACAGCGTTTCTGTCACTTCCTCTCAGGGCCTGTCCATCTTTACTTCTTTCTGACCATGTCTAAAGAGGTTAATGTAGGACAGGGACATGTTTGATCAGACCAAACAAATGGCTTTTTATTTCTAGAGGAAGCAGGCAGACTTTGCTTTAATCCAAGGAACAGATGCTGGCCCAGGAGAAGAGTGGCTGGCAGTCCCACCCTTCACCTTCAGGCCATTAGGGGCAGGAACTGTTACTAAAATGAACAAATACTACCCTACCCCCTCAGGTTCCCTGGCAGCATCAGTGTCCAGCCACTTTAGTGTTACCACCATCATCATCCCTGCTGGATTCTATGCCCCAGTGAATTGGCAACATTTCTTCTATTTGCAAACAGTTTGCAAAATAAGAACCCCAGGAAGGATGCAGGCTGGCCAGGCTCCAGAGACTTTGAGCAGCAGTCATGCTAAATCAGGGCTACAGCTCACTCCCTAACAACAGCAACTGCTGATATTGCCTCCCAGGGACCCTGGATCACCAGGGGTGCATCATCCCCCTCCCCTATATTCCTCCCTCCTTTCCTACCTCCTTCTTCTTTCTGTAAACAAGGAACCTGAGGAAATGAGGAGGCAAAATCTGGAAGAATCAGGGGCTGAGGTCCAAAACTGCTCATACATTTTCTGACATGGGGGTTTTAGTCCCAAGAAGACTGGCCTAATAATACCACTTTCTGAGTGATCTCCTAAGGTTTGCAGCTTTCCGATTCTTCTCTTCTTTAGTCTGGCATTTATGATCCTCTAAGATCTTGCTACTTGTGTCCACCATGTCTCTCCTGAACTAATCCCTCCTCCCTACACACATGCTTCACCAGGGCAGTTGCTCTATCATCAAATATAAACAAAGGCAGAAAAATGAAAGCAATGATTACTGCTACTGACTATGTGGCTATTGTTCAACTGACTCCATGATAAGTTCTATATACGCACCTTAAAGTTTATTCATAAAAATAAATCCCAGAAGTATACTATATAATTATTCTCATCCTGCAGTTGAGGAAATTAAGGATAGGAGTTAGCAAGTGACTTATCTACGGCTATAGAATTAGTATGTAAGACAATATGAATTAATATATGATTTAGGACAATTCTTTTTCTAAAATAGGTCTTTTAACTCTAACCCTAACCACTCTAATGCCCTTCAACCTTAACCTTGGCCTACAACAACTTCCTTCAACATAGCGAGAAAGAAAGAAGAAAGGATAGGCAGGACCTGGGAAGGATGATAAACAAGTGTATGCTTTGCCAGGTCACTCCTCAGAGAGGACGAGCTTAGAGGACAGTGTCTAGAGCAGCAAGTGTGGGGTGTGACCCCTTTGGGGGTTGAACAACGCTTTCACGGGGGTTGCATATCAGATATTTACATTATGATTCATAATAGTAGGATAATTACAGTTATGAAGAAGTAATGAAAATAATTTTATGGTTGGGGGTGACCAGAACATGAGGAACTGTATTAAAGGGTCGCAGCATTGGAAGGTTGGGAACTACTGCTCTAGAGGCTCAATAAATGACCAAAGTGACACAGTTGGCATAGAGTTGAATTAAAATTAAACTTGCATGCTTCAAAACTCCTTACGATTAATGATATAATTGGTGGTTATATTAGTTTAAACTAAATAAATACAAATATAACTTAGTGGCTCAAATAAAGATGTCAATGAAAACATGTGAAGAGTTGGTAATATATGGAGTTATTTACAAAGGATACCACTAACTCATATGGGAAAACAAAATGTGATTCATTTTTCTGGACAACTTGTTAGACGTGTGCGTGTGTATGTGCGTGTGCGTGTGCATGTGCGTGTGCATGTGCGTGTGCATGTATATCGCTGCCTTTCTAGTCCCAGCACACATACTTCCACTTCTTTACTTGTAACACTGAGTAGGAATGTTAACAGGGGGCCTCCTCTCCCTGTTTCAGGTTTAAGGGGAAAACATGCAGTTTCTTCTCAAGTACAGTCCTAGTTTCCAGTTACAAAGACATTCTCCATCAACCTAATGAAATCTCCCCATATTCAGGGTTTGCTGAGATATTTTTTCTTTTCTCAAAGATGAGAGTTAATTTTGAATTTTGCATTTTTCCCTTCCTTTAAGCTTGCCATCTCACTTCTGCCACTACTGTGTGACCTAAATCAGTTAATCAATCAGAGGACAGTCGTTTTTAGCTGGTAAGACGGGAAATGATGCTGGTCAGTAGTGAAACGCCTTTAATCTCAACACTCAAGAGGCAGTGGTAGGTCGATTTCTGTGATTTTTGAGGCTAGCAT
Source organism: Microtus pennsylvanicus (assembly GCF_037038515.1). NCBI lineage: Eukaryota > Metazoa > Chordata > Mammalia > Rodentia > Cricetidae > Microtus > Microtus pennsylvanicus. The sequence goes on along the minus strand of NC_134591.1, from coordinate 46,674,555 downwards.
GATCTATAAAGTGAGATCCAGGACAGCCAGGGCTGTTACACAGAGAAGCCCTTTTTTTTTTGAAAATAAAAAATAAAAACAAACTAATTAAAATGGAAAATGATAACTCTTAATAATTTTGTTTTATTGCTTTTAAAATCCAGCTTGGTGATGACACTAGGGAGGAATTTGTATGTTTCTCTAGCTACTCCCTAAATAGGCCAAGGGTCTCCAATCTATAGCTTCTACATGTCTACATAGAGGCCCACATGAGTTTCCTAAAACACAAATGGCCTCACTCCTCTGAAACCCTCTGGTGTGTCCTGTTGTCTTTGGAACAAATTACAAATGATTTAATATAACCATTGTATCTTAGGTGATGATCCCTGCACACCCCTCCAGATCATGCTTCTCTAGCCATGTGCTCTTAACAAAACCACAGAAACAATAGCTAACTCACTGCACTATTTTAAAAATAAGTCTCCTTGGAACTCCAGGTATAGTTTCCTGTTTAATGATGAGTTCAACTTTGGCATCCCTCTCGTGCTAGAAGCCATTCCTGACAGCAGCTACAGCAGGAAGCCTTTGCTGCCAGGTTCTTTATTTTACTTCATATTGCATGCTGCTGTTTCTATGCTAATGGTAGTATTATTATAATTATTTTGTGTACATTTATCTGTGAGATGGTTTTGTGCAGAGACATGTGTATATGGAGTTGTACATGTGTGTGCACACATGTGGAAGCCAGAGAACAACATCAGCTATTATTTCTTAGACTCTATCCACCTATGCTTGGAAACAAGAGTCTTCCACTGGTCAGGGGATTACTCAAAAGGCTGTGCTGAGCTCCAGAGATCTGCTCATAGCCTCTGTTCTCCAATCCCTGCTCTGGAATTAACAGGATATACTTCTACACATAGTTTTGTTTGCTTTAAAACATGGGTTCTGAGATCCAACTCTGATTTTCATGCTCATAGAGCAATACCTTTACTAGCTGAGCCATCTACCCAGTCCTTTGGTTTTATTACTGCCTCATGCTTTGTTCATTTTGGTCAAGATAGCTTTGTCTAGTCTTGTTTATTTCTCCTCAGAAACATATGTGTGTTTGATTGTGTGTGTGTGTGCTCATGTGTTTTTAGATAGATTTTAACATTGCTTGCCCTTAATTCTATGAAGATTATACTTGGCATTTTGATTGCTACTGCATTGAACTTCTTGATCACTTTGGATAATACGAATACTTTAACAATACTGAGGCTTCCAATGCATAAACAAGAACTATTGTTCCACTTATTTGTGTCCTCAATTTGTTTCATTAATATTTCAAATTTTTAATATAGGTATCTTTCACGTCTATCGCAAATGATAATTATTTTATTTTCATTTCATAGAATCCTTTATTTGAATATAGAAACACTCCTAATTTTGGCATGGTGATTTAGTATCCTGAATTTTTTATCATATATATAACTTATGGTAGGTTTTTAGTGACATCTCTGTTGTTTTCCCTACATGAGATAATATCATCTGCAAACAGTGAACTCATGTATCTGGAGTCAGTTGGTTTTCACCCACTGATACTAAGCAAACTGGAGAAAGAACACTATTCACCAAATAGAACAGGGAAATTTGGGTATCCACATGCAGAAAAATAATCCATATGAATATCTCACCAGATCCAAGATCATCTGAAAGTGAATTAATGACTGATATGTAAGACCCAATTTTACAAAACTGCTAGAAAAAAAAACTGGAAACGTTTCAGGTTGAGGAAATGGGTGAAGATGTTTTAGACAAGACTTCAAAGGCACTCTATACAAAAGCTAAAATAGAGAAAAGAGCTGAGTCAACTAAAAGGCTTCAATGTAGTAAAGAAACAATCAGCAAAGTTTACAACATGGGAGAAAATAATAACGAATTATACCTCCAATGAAAGGTTGATATCTAGGAGTACAAAACTCCATAGTCAAAAGGTAATATACTGATTAAGAATGTCCAATATGCCTAAATAGATATTTCTGAAAAAAAGACATTAAAAATGAACAATAGGTATATTAAAATCAACATCTGAAATAATCAGGAAAATCCAAATCAAAGCCATTATTTTGTTACACACATACATATACACATATGCATGCATAACTATAACCTGCTGAGTTCATTTAGTGTTGTTCATATACATATATGTTTAGGGTTGACTACATAGATTAGGATAACCCACCAGGGGGCTCATTCTTGGAGAAGATTAACTTGCCTTTCTTAGTTTTTAATAACTCAGTTAGTTACCTATCTGGTTGTCGTCTGTTCCTCCTTTTGGACTGTGTGCTCCTTATGTACAAGGATCAAACCTTCTTCATTTGTAGCACACAACAGCTACTCAGATGTTTGTTAATTTAGTAGGAAATATCCAAAATGGCCACCCCTAAGTCTGCATTATGAAGTTGACATTCAACAATCGAAATCCCTCAGTTCACAGTATAATTTATGTAACTATTTGCTAAATGCGTCCTACTTTGGGCTCTGCAAATTCCATTTCCCAAAAAATGGTGGCAGCCAACTCATCACTGCAAAGTGAACTTTCCTCTTTTTGTCTTCTCTATTTCTTTTTTCTCCATCACAAACCAGCTAAGAAGTAGTAATTATGAGAGACTCTACACTACAATTACTATAGCGCTTAACTTTGTATTGACATCTGTAAAAGAAATGACTCTTGGAATTTATGAACAATGATGTGTTTTCTACCTTTCTTTAACATGTATCTTTTAACTTTAAAAAATTATCATCATTTTTGACAGCTGTCTTAACAGTTTTGAAATATCAAAATTTTGTACTTTGGGGAGTAATCTTGATATATAAGCAGCAATACATTGAATTTCATTATGAGTTAGTCTGCTAGAAAATATCTGAAAATTTATCACTTGAAGAATTCTTGCCCCTGTGGCTGGAAAGGTAGGTAGGTGCTGGTGAATTATCCAGAGATTTGCAAATGTTTATCGGGGTCCACTCTACTTCACATTCTGAATCATGCTACATGTAAGTAGCAGGCATTGTGAAGGATATCTATTGGAGGTAGCTGGATGATGTCCTAGCTAGTTTTCTATCAATTTGGCACAAGCTGGAAAGAGGGACTCTCAGTTGAGAAAAAAAAAAAAAACCTCCATAAGATTTGCCTGAAGTCAAATCTGCAGAGCATTTTCTTAACGATGATTGATGTGCGAGGATTCGCCTGTTGTGGGTGGTGTCAATCCCAGGCAGGCAGTCCTGCGCTGTGTAACAAGGCAGGCTGAGCAAGCCATGAGGAGCAAGCCACTACGGTGGCCAGTGACACAGCAGGACACTTGACATCCTCTCATGGTCTCCACGCTTGAGCATGACAGAGTTCCCACACATCCAAAACATACAGATGTGTTTCTACCACATACACAGATAGAGTGTTCACAATTACATTTATTATAAACATACAATATTTGTATGATATTAATTGCTTTGACCCAGTTTAGTAGGTTTCACTAACATTGATAAACTGTACTAATATCTTCTGAGTCACTTTTGGACAGATACTGTCCTAAGCACTACAAACTCTACCTATCTTGATCCTCACAGTGCTATAAAATTGTATCACTATCTTCATTTCACAAAATAGAAAATGGTGCCAGAGTGGTTAAGGGATCAAAACTTAGTAAGGGCCAAACAGACGTGTGAACCCAAGTAGTCTGGCTATAATTCTGACCCTTACAACAAACCACATGCAATGAATCATTTGGTATTGGTTTCTATATTGTATGGGCATCTGTTTTAAGTGTCCCTTTAATTCAATCAAATGGCATGTAATGAGTTATGAACACATTATATAGGAAATGTGACTGTCTCTTAAAAAGAAATCAATTACACACTCAGGATGTCATTAAAGGAGATCAGAAAAATGTGAGCCATATACTTGATATTTTCATCACAGGCCTCAAAAAGTAATACAAGTCCGTTATTTTTATGGCAGAATATTGAGATAGCTTGGAATTCATCTTTCTCAGCTCCCCTGCCCAGACCATTAAATGGCTATTTTCATCCCTCTATGTAAATGGTTATTTATGAAGGAGGAATCATTACCAAGCAAGAAGGGGAGCTGTTTGGCTACTGAGCAGTAAAGATAATGCTGTTAAGGAATTTCTGGTTAAAAACAACAATAACCTAGGGAAATCCACTTGCAGTTCCAAAGAACATGTTGCTTCTAAGAAACAGCTATATGACATCGTATGACAAAAGTTGGGAGTTAGGAGTTTGCAAAGAATAGAAACCAACTCAAGCTTCCTCCAAGAAAATAAGGGTAATATGAGGAAACAGGTAGTTTCTGTCGCATTCATTTCTCACAGTGGCTAGTGTGTAGTATGTGCTCGTTCGTTTCATATGTGCTGTTGCCAGCAGGCATTCTACTTCACTATCTGTATGTGAATCTCATAGTTTTTATGAAATGGGAACCTCAGGCTACAATCAAGCTATATCTCTTAGTTGTTTCTTACAGTTAACAAATGAACTCTTCACTTCTTGGGATAGAAAGCAGGATTGATTAGCTTTAAGCAGGTCCTGGTTTACTTGGGAAGTCAGATCACATGGTACATAATGAGTTCTAGTATACACACACACACACACAGAGAGGCATCTCAATTACAGTAACTTTTCACCTTGAAACTTATGTTTAATTGTCTTAAGAATGCATCTCTAGAGTCAGAAAGATTGATCATCAGGCATGCCTGTGGCAGTGTTTTATACCACCACTGTAAATGATAAGGCATTGTAAATACATTCAATTTCATTGCTACGGATTTCCATAATTCAGGTTTGGTTAGGGTAGTTCTTAATTTAAATAAGTTATCATAGTATAAGTGTTAGCAGTACCATATTTTAAAGATACCTTGTTTGGAAGACAATCCTTTAGCCACCGTGCTCACAAATGCTTAAAGGTCATACTTTGGATTATTTGGTAACACACAAGGGAACAGTAACAGAGTTTTAAGATGAGTGAATAACAGAGATTTAAATTTTTATTATTTTCAAGATCATACAGTGAAGATTTGACTTGTAAGAAGTTGGATGCTCCAGAGATTTACTCTTAGCCATTTGTTGATGTTCCCAGCAATTCCTACCAGATGATCAATCTTTCAGAGACTAGAGATAAATTCTTAGACAATTAAAGATAAGTTTCAAGGTGAAAAGTTACTGTAATTGAGATTCTAATCCTCCCCTCCTAGATTAACACAAGATGATAGTCTAAGCAGCAGTGTGGAATTTTTTTCATGCACAAGATTGAAGGAAAAGCAGAATCAACAGGAGACCCTGTTAGCCTTGTTGAGTGGCTTGTGAGACCTAAACAGCAAAGGTACAGTATCAAAGCATGTCATGTGGAATAAATTAAATGTATGTTGGTAATGAAAGTTTTGATGTCTCAACAAAAAAGCAAAATGCAAATGACTAAAACAGTCTCTCTTTAAATGATTAGATATTTTTAAAAAGATCTCTGAACTCATTTTTGGAGCTGTAAAAATCAATATATTGACAAAATAAAATTTACACAGCTGTACCTTTTATTTCTTCTCAGGTACAATATTGATTTATTTAAAATGAAAGGATGACAATTAAATTATTTTTTTTGAGAATTTATTATGAACTTTGCATGCCCCATGAAGTGAATCAAAAATTAAATGTTCCTGAGGTATGGAAATAACTGAAACATTGGGTTATCTTTTCAGTGTATAGCGATGGAGGAAAGGGGGAAAGGAGTTACAGTAGATGGTCATTGTGTATGCAATGCATAGGAAAATGTCTCTATAACAAGATAGTTGTTGTGTGTGCAATGCATAGGAAAATGTCTCCATAACAAGATAGTTGTGTGTGCAATGCATAGAAAACTATCTCTATAACAAGATAGTCATTGTGGGTGCAATGCATAGAAAACTATCTCTATAACAAGATAGTCATTGTGGGTGCAATGCATAGAAAACTGTCTCTATAACAAGATATTCATTGTGTATGCAATGCTTAGGAAAATGTCTCTATAACAAGTCATCAGAGTTCTAAACAAAGACTAAATGCAAAAGAGGAAATGCTCACTGCATGTCAAAGTTAGAAAAGACCTTAGAAGATCATTTAATCTTCTCATTTCAACAGCTGGTAAGTTAAGGTCTAGACATAATAAATAAATGTTGCATCACATGCCAATCATAGAATTAGAACCTGCCCCCAAGTCTGCTGCTTTGCCCAGTGTTTATTATAACCAAACGAAGGACTAATAACAGAATGTGACTTTTTCATCTAACATTTTTGCTTAAAGCCTAAATAATGAGGTTATTTAGGGAATATGGACAATTTAGATAGTCAAGGACAGAATAAATATAGTTCAAAGATTTATCTGATGTTTTCTGGGAATGAGACACCGAAGAGACTAAAGGCTAAAATTCACATGCGAGTAGGCAGAAGAATAAGAGATTACAAAAGTGTTCCACCCTGCTAAACACTGCATGGTAAGTCATGTAGTGGACTCTTTCTGCGGCTCATCTCATATAATCACTGATCTGGCATTCAGCGTACAGTTCTACATTTAGAACTGCTTTGTTTGAGTGTAGAGGTAATTTTACATGTGGAAATCATGAAAGCTAACTGACAGATTGGAAACAAGCAATTCAATCTGAAAAACAAAGGAAATTCACAAAAAAATGGTATTGTGGTGACTAGCCTAGGTGTGGAAAAAAATAACAAAATGTTGAAAGTAATAAGTCTTTGTAAGCTCTTGATTTATTTCACTCAAACAAATTAATTTAAATGCTATAAAGAACACATTTTATTTAGTATTGGTGTTCATAGTTATCAAATAATTTGGGATAATTAATGTATTGTTAAAACAGAGAGGTGCCAACATATAGATCACCAAAGGAGCTTGTAAATAATAGAGGATTTAGAACCAATGAGAGGGCTCAGCAAAGCAAAAGTGGTTGCAAAGCAAGCCTAATAACTTGAGTTTGGTTCCCAGCACCCATGTAGAAGGCTGGGTGTTATGGGATAATGCTCTTGTACACTGTATAGATTTGTCTCTCATATTGGTTTAATAAAAACGCTGATTAGTCAGTAGCCAGGCAGGAAGTACAGGCAGGAAAACCAAACTAGGATAATTCTGAGTAGAGAAAAGGCAGAGATGGAGTCACATGCAAGATGCAGAGGAAGCAAGATAATGCCTTACTGAGAAAAGGTACCAAGCCACGTGGCTAAACATAGACAATTATTATGTGTTAATTGAAGTTGTAAGAGCTTGTTTATAATAAACCTGAGCTAATAGGCCAAACAGTTTATAATAAATATAAACCTCTGTGTGTTTCTTTAGGACTGAATGGTTGCGGGACAGGGTGGGACAGAAATTTCAATCTATAAATACTACCTAAACATTTGGCAAGAATTTCCACATAAAACCTGAGAAAGCTTTATTTTTTTTTTAAAAAAAAAGGATTCTATATTGACAAGAATAGAGTTAAGTGCAACTTCTTGGTAACCATCTTTTCTCTGGTAGGCTCTGTTTGCTGGTGGTAAGCAGCGACACAAATCCTTTAACAGAGGCTTCCTGACTCAGGGTAAGTTAGCAGGAAAACCCTAGCAGTTCTTTTAAGAGGCCCTGACACCAAACACTTAAATGGTGTTTATGAGAATCTGTCACCAAGATTCTTGGTGGTGGCATGGACCTAGAACCTGCACAGAGCTGTGGCAATAAATCTGACTGCAACCAGGACCTCCACCATGAAGGTAGACTCTCACAAAGGAACTGGATAGAGCTAGATGCCAAAGCCACAGTTTTAATCCTAGCCATATTGTTTAGCAGATAAAAGACTTGTGTATCAGAAAAAGATAGAAATATACAGTAAAGAGAGATTCAGACCAAAAAAAATTCAAAATGTTTACTGTGTGTTTAAAAATATACTTAGGCTTGGTAAAGAAAAGAAAAAAGATAAAAAGTCCTTAAAAAAAGAAATAGAATAGCTGGACATGGTGCCTCATACCTTTAATCCCAGCACTTGGGAGGCAGAGTTAAGCAGATCTCCATGAGTCCAAGGTTAGCCTGGTCTACAGAGTGAGTTCAGGACAGTCTACGATACACAGAGAATCCCTGTCTCATAATAAATTAAATAAATAAGCAAAAAATAAAATAGAGTGAAATAAAACCACTCAAAGATAGAAAATACACCTGGGAACCCTTCTAGAGCCAAGTCTCTTGTCAACCCTAAAATGACTTCCTTAATTAAGATATCTTCTTCCCTGTTCCCATATCTGCCCTTCCTCCATCTCACCCATCCCACTCCCCCAAGTTCTCCCCTATCCTCTCATTCACCCTTCTCTCTTCCCCTCTCCCCTACCCAACACCCCACCCCCACGCCCATGCTCCCAACTTTTGCCTGGCAATCTTGTCTGCTTCCAATTTCCAGGAGGATCTATATATGTTTTTCTTTGGGTTCACCTTATTATTTAGCTACTCTAGGATCACGAACTATAGGCTCAGTGACCTTTGTTTATGGCTAGAATCCACTAAAGAGTGAGTACATACCATATTCATCTTTTTAGGTTTGTGTTATCTCACTCAGTATAGTGTTTTCTATTTCTATCCATTTGCATGCAAAATTCAAGATGTCATTGTTTTTTACCACTGAGTAGAACTCTAATGTGTATATGTGCCATACTTTTTTTATCCATTCTTCCATTGAGGGGAACCTGGGTTGTTTCCAGCATCTGGCTATTACAAATAGTGCTGCTATGAACATAGCTGAACAAATGCTTTTGTAGTATGATTGGGCATCTCTTGGGTATATTCCCAAGAGTGGAATTGCTGGATGTCCCCAGCTAGGTGCTAGGGCAGTAGAGGAGAGGGTGCCTGAACTGGCCTGGCCCCATAGCCAGATGGATGAATATCTTGAATATCACCATAGAACGTTTGTCTGGCGATGGATGGAGATAGAGACAAAGACCCACAGTGGAGCGCTGGACTGAGCTCCCAAGGTCCAGTTGAAGAGCAGAAAGAGGGAGAAGATGAGCAAGGTAGTCAGGACTGCGAGGGGTGCGTCCACCTACTGAGACAGTGTATCTGATCTAGGGGAGCTCACCAAGGCCAACTGGACAGGGACTGAATGAGCATGTGATCAAAACTGTGGCTGACAATGAGGGCTGACTAAGAAGACAATGATAATGGCATTGGGATTTGATTCTACTGCATGTACTGACTTTTTGGAATCCTAGTCTGTTTGGATGCCCTTCCTAGACCTGGTGGGAGGAGGGAGGCCCTTGGACTTCCCACAGGGCAGGGTACTCTGCCCTTTCTTAGGACTGGAGGGGGAAGGGGAGGGGGAAAGGTAGTGGGAGGAAAATGGGAGGAGTGGAAATTTTGAATGGTATTATTTATAAAGCAAATTAAATTAAAAAATGTTTGAATAAAAAAGAAAAAAGATGGAAAATACACAGAGGGAATCAGGATACTAATGTTATTGTGCTGTCTTTGAACTGTTTGCTGAGGAAGGAGCAACAGCTGCTAAAAGACATTTGATTACAAATGCTGCAGGATTAATCTTCCTAAACATATATTGAAAATTAACTTCAAATTTTAAGTAGAAGATATCTTCTTCCAGAGTCAGCTTCTTGGTTCATGCTAGTAACATGAAACACTGGCTCTTTGGGGAGGTCCTGCACTTAAATGGGGTTTGTGAGCAGAAAGCTACAAGTTGCTTAAAAGCAACATTTACCTGCTGCGTATCTGGAGCTGAGGCAATAAGCATGGCTCGCAGAGGCAGTGAACATGCCTCTACCATGTAGTACTTGGCAGAGCAAACGGGCAGGGCTGCAGAGTTGGTATTAGCCATGCCCACTTAGCATTTTTTTAAAATGCTAGTCAAAAAATAATTACAGATACACGCTAAAGATAGATTCAGACAGAAATAAGCCTCTGAATGGGTCATAGTGTGTTTTAAAAAATGTACATAGGATTGGAAGAGAGACGGAGTATAGACCACTATAGAAAGAAGTAAAGTCTTTAAAGACAAAGTAAATATAATATAAGAGAGTACAGACAGTCATAGAATAGATGAAAGAAGTCAAGTAAAATAAGCCATGTAAATATTGAAAATACACAGAGAGTCAGGATTATACATTCTATTTTGTTTTCTTTGAATTTTTTGACTGCAGAGAGACATTTGTTTCTGGCGGTTGCTAAGTTAAATCAACATAAAGATTTCTTGACTTCAAAATTTGGGTCAAAGCTATGTTGCTTTGGAAAATAGGTTCTGCTTTTGTTTCTACAAAGATGAGAACCTGTGGAATTCTTCCAGGCTAATGTAGTTTGATGGAACAAGATCCCCCTAAAATTCTCCATGAACCCTAAATACTTCACCCAACAAAAAATAAGAAGCAGTTTGGAGAAAACAACACCAAATTCCCAAAATGATTGTTTATAAATGTTTGTTTTCATTTAAAGAGGGTTGATTATAAGTGATTATTGGTCACAGTCAATTTATTAAAAGGAAGGGAAATATGATATAGAGATAAATACTTTGCATTGATATAGACCTTGGTCTATTGATACAAATTTAGAATTGATTTTAGTACACTGTGTATATGTATTTCTGCTTTTTTTAAGGTATTACATTTGTGCAGATCAGTTAAAACTGTAATGTATAGTTAAGAAATACAGAGTAATATATAGTCATCTGTAATAACCAATTTTTAATTGTGTTAGGTCTTTTAGATATACAGAGATATATTTCAATCATATAGATAATCTTCAACACTTCAAAGACTTACAAAATGTGGCATTTAAAATGTTTTAAGAACTTAGATTTTTTTCAATAATGAGACATATCTGTTCCTGGCAGCACCAATTATTTAAAGAGGAAGATGGGCGTCAAAGAGTCTCCTTACAGAGTTTGCTAGTCATTTGGGCAAGAAATTGCTCCTGCCTGAACTACTTGATGTTATACTATATGAACTGGACATTCAGAACCCATAGAAAAATGACTCCTGAACTTGCCTTAAAAAGGTGATCCTTCAGGGTTCCTGCTTCATGATATAGTTTGCCAAGCTTTCTGCAGAATATAAAAGAAAGTGACTGATAAACTGCCAATATAGGCAAAACAGTCTTTCAAATTTCCTGCTTCATGTAAACTTTTGCCAGATACTATGGTCCTGAAGATAAATGCCCCAACATCACAGAAGAACTTTGAGTGACTTTCCAGGGAGCAACATGTCTCTGTCAACTCTAGAGTTTTAGAAGTTGCTTACAATGCACTTCCTGTTTACTTAGGTAATATTATATCCTTCTGGGGTCTTTGATGGAGTTAGAGGATAGATAGTTATATAGTTTTCCTTAGTTATCAATAAACATAAATCAGATATAAAACTTTAGACTCACAAAGCTGGGATAAATATTTCCTTAATTTGCCAAAGATAACTGGATAATTCTTGCTTGATAACTGTTTTGATTTATAATTTTAATTATGTTAAAGTTAAAACCTTCCTTTTTATTTAGACAGAAAAGATGAGATGATGTGGGTTGTCCTTCTTCTATAGGTGTTGCTTTTATTGGTTAATGAATAAAGCTTCTTTGGCCTATAGCAGGACAGAATATAGCCAGGCTGCAAGAGATATATAGAGAGAGTAGGTGGAGTCAGAGAGATGCAATGTAGCTGTTGAAGGAGAAGGAGCAGAAAACTTTCTGTTAAGCCATAGCCTCGTGGCAATACACAGATTAATAGAAATGGGTTAATTTAAGATGTAAGAGCTAGATAGAAATATGACTGAGTCATTGGCTGAACAGTGTTGTAATTAATATAGTTTCTGTGTGATTATTCGGGTCTGGGCAGTTGGGAAGCCAAAGCAGAGTCTCTGTTTACATAGTCTGGAGAAGTTTTGTTTTTGTTCCCACAGTAAATAAGGATTTATTCATGGTTAAGAAAAATAAGGTTTGATAGAAGAAGACCCCCTGAAAAATCTCCAATGGGAATGGATGGCCAAAATGATACAACATTTCAGATCACCTCTGCTGTAGTTTCTTCTGAGTCCTGCATCCAGAACAGGTCAAGGCTGATGAGTGGGATGATCCAGCCTCAAAGACTACTCCAGTCAAGACTTGACCATAATCCTAAATTTTCTTTGGATCCCCATAAGAAACCAGTGCCCCCAATCACCAGGAAGTAGTCAAGAAAACTATGCCTACATCCCCCAAAATGTATTATGGATGTTTGTCTTTGTTTAGAGTATTGGTTACAAGTTGTTATGAATAGTTGTCAGGAAAAAAGCTAAACAAATGAGATTATATTCAGTGTTCATGTTTTGAAAAGAAAGAAAACGAAATGCTATGTGAGAATGTTCTTGCACACTGTAAAGATTTGTCACTTGTTTTGGTTTAATGAAATGCTGATTGGTCAATAACCAGGTAGGAAGTATACACAGGGCAATCAGACTAGAAGAATTCTGAGAAGAGAAAAGGCAGAGATGCAATCACATACAATACAAGACACAGAGGAAGAAAGATGAGAATAGGTACCAAGAAATGTGGCTAAATATAGACAAAAATTATGGGTTAACTGAAGTTGTAAGAACTAGTTAATAATAAGCCTGAGCAAATAGGCCAAGCAGTTTATAGCTAATATAAGCCTCTGTGTGTTCCTTTGATACTGAGTTGCTGTGGGAGCAGGCAGGACAGAAACTTCAATCTACAGCTTGTTACAGGTACATGCACATGTAATCTCTGAACTCCTATGGGGGATGATGGGAGGCACAGGCAGAACTGTTTGGAAACTTGGAAGATCATAGAACAGAGATAAAAAATTATAAAATGATGTGGGATATCCTTCTTTATATATGTTGCTTATATTGGTTGATGATTAACGATGTTTCAGCTAATGGCTTAGCAGAGTAAAGCCAGGTGGGAAATCAAAACAAAAGAGAGAGAGAAAGATCAGGCAGAGTCAAGGAGATGGCATGTAGCTGCGAAAGGAGAAAAATGTCAGAACATTATCTGCAAGCCAAAGCCTCATTGCAATATATAGAATAATAAAAATGGGTTAATTTAATATGTAAGATCTAGTTAGGACTATGCCTAAGCCATTGGCAAAACAGTGTTGTACTTAATATAGTTTCGGTATGATTATTCGGGTCTGGGCAGTCAGAAAGCAAGAGTGCTGTCTCTGTTTACAATGAAGATAGAAGAAGGACCTGGATTCTGAAAGTTATCCTCTGACTTCCACATGCACAGGATGATACAGGCATGTGTGTGTGCACACACACATACACACACACTCACATCATACAAACTAAACACTCTTAAAATTACAATAATAAACAAAATATATTGTTTTAAAAGTACAGAATTACATGTGCACCTTCCAGAACAAACTATTCTGGCTTATTATGTGTAGAGAAGGGTAGGACTTTGTAGTGAATGGGCAGTCATGGTCATTCTGATGCTTGTGATTTGAACACTGTTTTAGCAAGACCCAGCTAATTCAAAGAACTTTAATCTTTACCTTGGGAGAAGGAAGCTAAGTTAAATTTTATAGATATTTTTCCCTTAAGCAAATCATTTATTCTTATATAAATGGTTCTTTTATATCCTTACAGGTCTGAATGTTAGTATTGTTGTTTTCAATTCATGTGACTTACATACTATTTATAAATGGTAGTCATAATAAAGAAATAAAATTACATAGTAAATGACCTTTCTGAGACATGAGAGTTATATTAGATATCTACTAAGTAACTCTTAAATGTAATTTATAATAAAATAAATGTATTACCACTGTCAATATTAAGAATTAAGAACTAGCATTTATCATGTATTAAGGTAGTGCACAAAACAGGCAAATGAAATTATAAAATTAAATGCTATAAAAGTATAATAGGAAGTAGAGTATGGCTGCAGGAAATAAGGAGGTAGCAGAACGTTTTCTTTATTAAACACAGAGGTCAGAGATACATATGAAGACTGGTTTCCAGCATAGATTTAAATGAAGGGATGGGTCAGCAAGTAGATATATGACTAAAACAGGGTCAGAGGATGCACGAATGCTCAGACAAGAGGTCATTCAGCAGAAACAGGGCTAGCAAAGGACAAAGTGGTGATAAAGTCAGAAGGGATGGAAGGGTCATATAAAGTAATGCTTTCCACGTTGTTTTAAAATCTCATTTGAGTTAAGTGTGGAATTACTAGAGAGCTTTATTAGAAGCATGACCTAATATGCCTTATGTTTTTTTAAAGTCCCAGGGCACTGTTTATAAAATATACTAGGAATTGGGCTAAGAGATTAATTATGAAATAGCCTAGTAAATCAATATTTGTGGTTCATACTAGGGTAGTGTTAGTGGAAAAGTCAATTGGATTTTGTAAGTTAGGGGAGATTTGAAGACATAGAGTGCCACTGTCCAGACCTTACTCTGTCAGAAAATGCTAAGTTGTAACCCCAAACAATAGAATCGTATAAATCTTTCCTTAATCTGTTCACATAAAATAAGGTTTGGAGGATACATAGAATTAATTGAGGGAGAGAGACTCTGGTCCTGTGACATTTATTTTGGAAGCCAGGGCAATGCTGCAATGAACATAATGACAATATTGTCCTTTGAGGATGCCAAACTGACTGACTGAACTGTCTGTATTTCTTGAGCACAATTTATGTGATCAGAGCTAATGAAAACATTTTTTTAAAGCTAAAGAATATAGAAAATTAGAATTTAAATCAGAAATCCAGACTTCAAAATCTTCAGTCATTAACTAGTGGAATGTATTGCTTCTAAGACTGATTATAATTCCGTCTTCTCACATGCAAACTTGTGGCAATTATGATATTAACTACTTCAAAAGACACTTATGAGGCTGGGGAGATGGGTCTGTGGTTAAAAGTCATCGTGAAGGCATGGAGACCTGAATTTAAATACCCCAAACCCAGGTAAAACCAAGTAGGAGCATATGTACCTTTAATCTCAATGCTCTCACCTTTAAATTCATGGGCCAGCTGGCCTACCTTGTGTAGAGGTGAACAATAAAAATGAGATCATGTTTGAAACAAGGAGAAAGGTGTAAACCAACACCTGAGATTGTGCTCATGTGGCTATGGCATGCACACTCACACACTCATACATATGCACACAAACATACAAAGATTATTGTGAGCATAATAAAAAGTATCAGTCTTAAAATAAACATATAAACATTATCATATTTGATAAAGAAAACTGTAACAATATTTTTGCCTGCTCTTACAGTTATTCATTTCATGTGCTAATTATTTGAATCATGATGATGTTTGAAATGCCAAACTAAATAGAAAAAAGATAACAATTTCATTTCAGATCTTGGTTAAGTCTTGTTCCACTATTTTCATTGGTTTTAGTGAGTACAGAATATAGGATGTAGAAGGGCACCAAATGTCACCTTTAGTTACTCTAAATACCCAATAAAGTATGAATTAAGAAGCTATAAAGATGGCCCAGAAGATAAGAATGTATGCTTCTCTTCAAAAGGACACATATTTGGTCCAGCACCCACTTCAGGTGCTCAACAACCACCTGTAACTCCAGCTCCAGGTAACCTAACACCTACTTCTGTTCTCCACAGGCAGTTTAATTCAAATGTACATACCCCCACCCAATACACATATACATAATTAATAATAAAATATTTTAAAGTAATTTAGAGGAACTTAATCATAAGGCTATCAAGAAATTTAGTTTATCAGTAATACTCTTCTTTAGAACATAATATTCTCAATAGTTATAAAAATAAAAACTATTCTAAACATTATACAGCCAACAGATAGTCCAGATAATCCAATATTTCACAGCACCTCTGTTGTAGTTTCCTCTGAGTTCTATATCCCGACATCCTTAAGACTCTTGGCTAAGATGATCTTGCCTCACAGAACACTCCAGTCAGGGCTTGGCCACAATTCTAAATTTTCTATGGGTCCCCATAAGATTACAAGAGCCCCAAATCAGCAGAAAGTAGCTTAGAAAACTATGCCTACATCCCAAAAAATGGATAATGGATGTTAGTCTTTGTTTCCCCTTCCTCAGCTCCTCCTACTTGCCACCTCTCCTTTCTCCAAGAGACAACCACAGACAGGTACAATAAAGATTATACAATAAGACAAGGCAAAAGCCCTTGTATTAAGGCTAGACAAGCTAACTCCAAAGAAGGAAAAGAGTCTCAATAGCAGGCAAAAGAGCCATAGATATACCCCCCCCCAGGTGTATTAAAAAAAACCCATACTAACAGGCATACCATATATACAGAGGTCCTGTTGTGGACCCTTGCAGGCCCCATGGTTGCCAATTTTGTCTCTATGAACTCATGTAAGCCTTGCTTAGTTTAGTCCATGGCCCATATTCTCCACCCCTCAGTTTAATTTTTAACACTAAGGTATTAGTAAAATATATTTCTTTTAAATAATGAACTCCTGAAAATGCCCTTAGGAGTCCTATAAAAACAACTTAAACAAGTAGAGAAAAACAGATCTGTAAAATTGCATCATATTATCTTATTTTGATCTTTTTGATCATACACAAGCCTTGTGTAAGCAATCATAGTTGCTATACATTCATGAATCAGCAGGCATAACTTGCTTATTTTGATAAGGTTATGAACAGTGGCTTTTGTTGCCTTTTTAATAATATATCTGTATAATTTCCACATGTATTGTTTATTGCATCTTTAAAAGAAAAAAATTTATGTTACTGCAACAAGATTTCCATCATCATCTGGCTATTTCTTGAGTCAACTAGCTTGCTTTTTTTATTTAATGTAGAATTGGAATCATAGTTATTCTGATAATATTTTTTTCCATTTTACATATTAGCTGTCCTTCAATGAACAGTCTGAGTATTCAAGACTATTAACATGTTGCCATTTTCATAAAGGGAACAAAGAATTATGGCCCAGGACCGAAGACCATCTACCTCCACTCATACATATGTTTGGATCTAAGAGGATAAGGGAAGATACCATAGAGATCCCCATAATTACAGAGTAAAACATCTATTTCTGTGAGCATAAAATTGCCAATGAAAATTGAGAAAATGATACAAAAAATTATAAGCAGACCCAAAGTATCAGGCAGAAGTCTGTGTGTTACTTCAATTACACAATAATAATTAAGAATAGACATTTGAAACACCCACTTTAGAAATCTAACATCCTTAATGTAGGATAATATATCACGGAACTTTGTAAAGTTGTCAGCTTCACCTAATATTCTAATTATCATATATGTCTTATCATATGAAGGTTTTCATGTAGAAATAATTTAATTTCACTTTATAATTCTTTGTTTAAAAATTAAAACCACATTACAAAAAACAGTTCATTAGCTGTTTAAATTGTAACAATATATTTCCTTGCATTTCCAGATATGCAATTCCTCTGTCATTGAGCAATAGAAAAAAAATCAGATTATTCAATACTTTTTAAAAGAGCTGGCTAGTCAGTTTTGTAAAAGTATGATGAAAAGGTATGCTGAAACATTATGGAAATCCAGAAACAAAACTCAACTTTACACATGATAGTTTTTATCCACTACTTTCTAAGTTTACAACCTTCTTCTGGACACCTGACTGACCTATGTAATCTTAAGAAAGTTACCTCAGTTTTAGTTGGAAAACTGTGTGGCTTAGTCACTCTTCTGTGCTATGATAAAATACCCACTTCTTCCCATTCTCCTCTTTCCTCTCATAAAATAAAGAGTATATTATGGCTTAACTTTCCAGGCGAATAAGATCCTATCATGCTGGGACAGTGGAGCAGACACGCAGCAGACATGGTGCTGGAGCAGGAAGCTGAGAGCTCACAGCCTTAACTCCTCGGAGAAAATGGAAAGCAGAACAAGACTATAAATACTCAAACCCACCTAGTGACTTACTTCCTGTACCAAACCTCTTTCTTCCCCAAAGTTTCACAGTCTCCCCACAACAGTGCATCAACTGGGGACCACATGTGTAAAAACTGAGACCCATGGAGGACATTTCAAGGTTATTTTGAGGATTAGACATGAACTTCTAATAATTTCATTACAAATAGCTGAACAAAGCAGAAGTGGACATACAGCCTGGTTCCATTTCTAGTCTATTGTGAATAGAGCAGCAATGAATATGGATGTGAGGGTTTATCCATTTGGGTAATGGAGTCCTTTGGGTTATGTGTCTGGGAGTGCTGTAGTTGAGTCATCTGACAGTACTACCATTAGCTTTTGTAGGAATCACCACAGATTTCAACAGACACTGCACCAATTTACATTCCCACTGCCAGTGAATAAGGGCTCTATTTCCCACATGGTCTTGCTAGCATTGAAAATTATTTGTTTTCTTGAACATAGCCATTCTGAATTGAAAAGGATGAAATCTTAAGATTGTTTTAATTTGCATTTTTCTGAAAGGTAAGGGTGCCAAACACTTTGGAGGTTTTTATTATCCATTCGGTTTCTTCTTTTGAAAGCCCACTGTTCAGTTCCATAGACCATTTCTTTAAAAGCTGGTTGCATGCCCTCTTGGTGTTCAATTTCTTAAGCTCTTTGTATATTCTAGACATTAAAACTCTTTCAGATATTCGGCCTGTGTGAATGTTTTCCCTTATTTTTTAGGCTGCCTCTTCACTAAATGAACAATTTCCTTTGCAGTACAGAAACCTTTGAATTTCTTGAGGTCCCACTTGTCAATGACTGGGGATCAAGAGTTTTTGTAGATTCTGACAGAGAGTGAAAGCTACCTCAGAGATGGGACTAACAAGAAAGTCACTATCATACTAAGAATGGAGTACATATTTCCACAGTTCTTTCATGTGTGTGAAAATAAATGTTTATTATGCTTTTATCCATATTTTCCAGATTATTTTGCTATTCAACATAGGTCTCATTGACTCGGTATATTAGTGCTGTAGTAGTGTGAGATCACCTGGGTCATATACAGCTAAGTTCTCACTCTGATTCTGTCATATATTTAGCTGTGCAGATTTGGGAAAGTAAGGTATCTTCTCTGAACCTGTTTTAACGTTTGCAAAGTTCTTTAGTCATGAGAATTAGTTAACACTGGACATATGAAGTGTAAGTCCAGTGTGGTCCGTGTATAATTCATAAATGAATATTATTATGATTATTCTTGATAGGTAGTACAATTCTGTAAAACAATGTGACAGATGGATGCATTTGTGTTCATGTGTTTGTACGTGTACACATGTGTGCATGTGATTGTGAAAGCCAGAGATCAACAAAGTGTATCTCCCTCAATCTCTCTCCACCTTATTTCCTTGAGATAGGGTCTCTAAATAAACTTGGAGCTCATAAATTAGGCTAAGACAGCTGGCCAATGAGCTCCAGAAATTTTCCTGCTTCCATCCTTCCAGTATTGTGGTTACAGATACATTCCAGTCTTTATGCAGGGGTGCTAAAGCTTCAAACACAGAATTCATTCTTATACAATAGACATTTCACCAACTAAGCCATCTTTTCAGCCTTACGACTAGGACATTTCTGTCTTTCCCTTCCCATAAATCAAGTCCATCAGGTGGTGTCTTAGTCCTTGAAGGCAACTGGATTGAGATTCTCTACCATCCATCCATCCATCCATCCATCCATCCATCCATCCATCCATCCATCCATATCTACCTATCTCTGTTTCTATTTTTCAGTCTCTGCCTCTCTCCCTCCCTTACTCCCTCTCTTATTTCTAACTTCCTCCCCTGTATCTTTTTTTCCCTCCTCCTCTTTCCTCTTTTTCTTTTTCTTCCCACTTCTTCCTGTTCCTCCTTCAGGTGCTAGAGTGGTGCTTGTTACATAACATGTATACCAGATGCTACAGTGGTACTTGTTATATGACATGTAGTATATCAGATGCTGCAGCGGCACTTGGTATATAACATGTATATTTAAAGTTTTAGAGTGGTGCTTGATGTATAATTAGATCAAATATGTCAGCTTATATCATTAGCATTACCATGACCTGTATTTAAGCAAACTAATAAATTTATGTTTTTTTAAAGTTTTCTCACATTCTAACCAAATATTATTATAGAAGAGACAAGAAAAGATAATGTGAGTGATAAAAGTTATTGTAGCTATCCTAATAGGTATTAAAATGATAGCTCATTATGGTTTGATTAGCATTCCTCTTCTGAATGAGATGTTGAGCATATTGTTATCTCATTAACCATTTACATATCTTATTTCAAGAAATGTCTAAATTTTTACCTATATTTTAATTGGGCTAGGTTTTCTAATTTATGTATGGTGGTATAAATAAGAATGGATCCCCTATATGATCATATGTTTGGATGCTTAGTCATCAGGGAGTGGCACTGTTTTAGAAGGGTTGGGAGATATGGTCTTACTGAAGTAGAAGTAGCCTTGTTGGAGGAAGTGTGTCACTGGGGTGGACTTTGGAATTTGAAAAATTCATTTCAGGCACAGGATCTCTCTATCTTTCTTTCTCTGATGCTTGTGGATCAGTATTTAAAGAACTTAGCTCCAGGGCTATGCTTACTTCAAGCTATCATACTCCCTGCCGTGAAGGTAATGGACTAACCCTCTGAAACTGTAAGCAAAGCCTTAAGTGAGTACTTTCTTTTATAGTAGTTGATGTGGTCATGGTGGCTCTTCACAGCCATAAAAAAAAATGACCAAGACAGCGTGTGTATATGTCTGTGTACCTGAGCATCACAAGTGAGAAAGGAACATTGTTTTGTATACTAAGATGGATGGGTGAAACCAAGCCCTCAATGCCTAATAAAAAGTATTGGTAATCAATATGCTAAGGCAAAGTTAGTTTGCGTTCTCAAAATTACAACTCCTAGAATAGAATATTAAGATTAAAGTAGAAATTTAAGAATGATTTTCATAAAATTATATTTGTATACCCAAAGCAATGCACAGAGTTAAAATATATTATTTTATAAAGATTAAAGTAAAGCAAAATGAAAATGGAAAATAAGATAGCATAGTGTTTTTGATGACTTGCAATCAGAAGTGAGATTTGCTTTATGAATAAAGTTGATTTTGTATATTTTATATGGGATATGAATTATGATTGATACAATTTATGTCTGCAATCAAACATTTGGACTTGTAACTATCACCTTATTTGCAAAGAATCGTTATAGGTATAATTAAGTTAAAATTACAAAATGAGATCTGTTTCAATTTTTCCTTAGGCCCCAAATCCAACAAGTATTCAAACATAGATGGAAAGGATGTGGATGTAAAAGCATAAGTTAGAAATATGGCCCCAGAGCCATGGAGGCTAAGAAATACATGTTTTAGAGACCTCTAAATCTAGTACAACTTTACAGATGTTTTTATTTGAGACTTCTGCCTTCCAAAACCAAGAAAGAATACATTCTTTTCGTTGTGTTAAAGCATCACACCCTATGGTCTTTGGTTGTGAAAGTCTAAGATAACCGAATTAGCTTGGGATACTTCATCATAACATGAAAGTGGGAAGCAACTGTAATGAAGCACTGACTCATCATTATTGGAGGGAACAAAGTGTGCTCGTTATTTTCATTTTTATCTCTCTACATCTTTATATTTTCTCACAGCGAATTTTAAAATGTGAGCTCCACTTGATTTATCTTACACAATTATGTTTGTGTTATCTCTCTCCCTCTCCCTCTCTCTCTCTCTCTCTCTCTCTCTCTCTCTCTCTCTCTCTCTCTCCCTCTCTCTCTCTCTCTCCATAGAAGACTATTATGTAAGTGATTAGACTCCTGAGAACAGAGTGTTTTGGGCCTGTAACCTTCTTGCTTTAAGTGTTCCATCATAATGTTGACTTTGAAGGGCCTCAATGATTGACTTCCACCTTAATTTATAGCCTTAATTCTCAAGCCCCACAATTTTCTGATTCCTATCTTGTGTTTTAGACTACCTGTATTTTGCCACACAAGAAAACTTAAGTTTTCACATCTTCCTTTGATGTGGGGGTCCCCTCTGTGTGTTGCTTGTATTGGTTAATGAATAAAGAAACTGCCTTGGCCTGATAAGGCAGAACTTAGGTAGGCAGAGAAGACAGAACTGGATTCTGGGAGGAAGAAGGCAGGGTCAGAGAGAGATGCCATGAATCCTCTGCCAGAATAAGACATGCTGCCGGGCCGGGCGATGGTGGCGCACGCCTTTAATCCCAGCACTCGGGAGGCAGAGGCAGGCGGATCTCTGTGAGTTCGAGACCAGCCTGGTCTACAGAGCTAGTTCCAGGACAGGCTCCAAAGCCACAGAGAAACCCTGTCTTGAAAAACCAAAAAAAAAAAAAAAAAAAAGACACGCTGCCGAAATTTAGCCAGTAGGCCACTGCCACATGGCGATAGACAGATTAATAGAAATGGGTTAAATTAAGATGTAAGAATTAGCCAATAGGAAGTAAGAGGTAACAGGCCAAGCAGTGATTTAATTAATACAGTTCCTTTGTGGTTATTTTGGAGCTAAGCTAGCCAGGTGGCCGGGACAAACAAGCAGACCCCTTCTTGCAACATTACCTGCTGACATTTCCTTTCTACATAATGCTCTAAGATCTAATGTCCTCCTGTCTCCTTTAGCTCCAGTTCAGATGAGTGCTTTGGAAACCTTCCCTGATTGTTCAGATAGCACTAACTTATTCTATCTTTACATCCTCCAATATGTAGGTCATATTGGATTTTAATATTTGACACCACATTTTATTTGATCTGTTTTGTCAATATCCGCTTATAACAGCAGCAGCTGCAAAAACCTTGATTACATATATATCCCCAAATAACTCACCGTTATCTGTTCATACACAGGCAACAGTACAGAATGCTAGCTGGATAAACTCATGAATGACTTATTCATAACTCGGTGAATCTCATCCTGAGCATCTATACATTCCCAATATCATACTGCATTATCAAATCAAGGCAAATCAGTGCAAAAGACCCCAAAAGGAAGTTTTCTCTAACAGCATTAATCACTAGAGAACAACCTCTTAAACTGTTCTACTAAACAAATTTTAAAAAGTACATGCCTCAGAGTTGCACTAACAATAGAGAAGTTACCTTACCTCTTCGTTCATACTTACTGCATTAGGTAAAGTCTAGCACCCAGTACTCTATGAAATTCTGAGTCATCTCTTGAAAAACCTTGCACAACTGCCAATAGCAAGACCTACAACTTGTGTCCAGAACCACTTGAGCTGACTTTATTACAAGGAGAAAGACAAAGCAAATACAGCAATGATTTCTTTCCTCTTGTTATCAAGGTTGTCCTGAAAACTAATTAAACATCCATGCTTAGGGGGGATTAGAGAGTGCTCAGTTTATTTCCTAAAGACAAGATGAGACCTAGAAGAACAGACATGCAGAATTGGCCTTATTTTACAACATAACACAACGTTCCATCTGACTTATCTCTCTAATCTCCTTCTCATAGGGACAATTGTCATACAATGGGTCACTTGTATGATATAGCATAATCTCATCAAAATCCTGAGTGTAATTATATTTGCAGAGTCCTTTTTTTATATATAGTAACAGACTGAAGGACTTTGTGTAGGATATGAGCATCTTTAGAGGCCTCTTATTCTGTCTATTAATAATTATGTATTTCCTTATTGTATTTGAGACTCAATTCCCTTATTTATAAAGTGGTACAGTCATATTGATTAACTTGTCTACTTAAATAACTTACTTGAGTTGAATCTAGATTCAGTTTTCTTATTATATTAGTGCTACTATATCAAAATAACATATACTGGATAATTTATAAACTAATAAAAATTATTTTTCATAGATCTAGATGCTGTAAAATCCAAGATCAAAGTGTCCTACTGTATCATATAAATACTCTTGCCTTCTTCCAAGATAGAACCTCTTTGAAAAATCCTTCAGTGAGCAGAACACTGTCTCGTCACAAGATGGGAGGACCAAAACATGTTTCTTTCTACTTCAAGCCATTTTATTAAAGTGCTAATCCAGGACATTAGGACAAAGCTCTTCTTACAACTTACTTGTCTCCCAAACAAACAAGCCAACCAGCTGAATGCTGTTACCCTGAGGATTTTATTTCCACATGACTTTTGAAGGAGTCGCCACTATCTAAGCCACAGTAACAGTTATTTAAAAACTGATTAAAACTGAATCTTAACTTCTCTGCCACTGTTAGGGAGTGAGGGGTGTGGTCAGGCAGTGTGTCAAGGCAATCTTCTGGCAAGAGACTGTCATGCTTAGAGTTCTCCAGCTGCTAAGGAAGAGGAGACATTTCTTTTGAAAAGAAGACCCAAGTATACCATAACAACAAGCCTAAGTGTCTCTCAGCATGCTGTCCCCTAAGGAAGGAATTTAACAAAAAACCTGAGGGAAAAGGAATGGGAGAGAGAAATGAGCCTGTGTGCAATCACCTGGGAAGCTGTAGTCCCAGGCTCCCCAAAGGCCATGCCTTCCAAGACACTTAGAAGTGCTAGGAAGAAAATAATTGAAAAGTGAAGAAGCCAATATGCCCTTCCTGTTCACGAGATTGGCTTCCATTTCATGTTTTCATTTCACTTGAGTTGCTATAGTCATGTAGTCACAAACACATACTGGTTAAAGTAAGTTCTGGGAGAAGAGGAGAGGCCTATGGGATGAAAGAAACGTGAAGTTTCATTCAAACTTGGCCGCTAATTTACTAATGTAAGCAAACCTCTTCTTTGCATTAGTTTTCTTACACAGAAACCCTGAGCTGTGCTGCACTGCCATGCCACAAACTTTACTATCAGAGCTTGATTCTGTTTGCGCTTGTCCTCTCAGACTTCCCCCAGAGCCCACACCTACATTCATGATTTGCCCACACTTATTTTCATAACTTTAATACCTCCGTAGCCATTGAGATTACAGTCTCAGCTGTCTACTAGCCATTTCTACTGCATCTACTATCACTTCATTAAAAATGACAAACCCTGGATATTATAACATTCCAGAACCTTTTAGTTCTATGTGGTTACCTAATATTTGTCCCCATTATTCTCCCAGTATCTTCCAATACATGGCAAATTCGATATGCAAATCGTTCCCCCAATGAGCCTATTAGCTAAGTATCCCATGGATCTAAATTCAGTTATGTTTCTTCATGAGACGAAGTGGCTTTCTTCCTGGGTCATGTTAGCATAGGGTGCTGAATTTCCCATCTTATACATTTTTAAAATTGTGATGAAGAAACATTTAATACCATTTCCTATTTTATTAAGGAAACCAATGTAGTTGTTTCATTGCCGAGAACATCAAGAACAGCAATGAGAAATGTTGGGTACAGACTCTGGAGTACTGACAGACTTTGACTACAACACTAAATAATAGTCTCTCATTGTCCCAACTAAAACACACATGCACATGTTCTTTGTGCTAGTTCCTTTGTTTCCTGAAATTCGACTGCTCTTTTAGGAATAGCCTCCACTGATGCCTTCTATGATAAACTGACCCTGCCCCATTGTGTGCTGCTTATCTATCATATCCTTGAGTCTGCCTTGTGTTAAAATTTCTTGAAAACATATGCATCTCTTTCATTCTTCCTCAGGGCAGACATGATAACTAAATCTGCAGAACCTTTTCCAGTGCTCATCAACAAGAAAGGAACTAGAAAATGTGAGTTGAATGAATGTGTGATATAATGGCGAATTGGGGAATTAAGAAAAGGTGGCAAAGTTAGAGATCATTGTTCCCTATTTGGAACCAGCACAGTAGCTACATAACCTCTTTTAAAATTCTTTTGAGAGATTTTTTTTTAAAGTCTTGTGATATAAAAGCATTTAAATGATGTTTAGAGTTTCATTTGTCTTTTAGACTCTAAGTGTAATAATGCTATTTAGCATTTCTATAGCATTTAACAATTCCAAAGAACTATTCAGTGTTAATTAGATAATCCTAAGGCTCTGTAAGGCAGGCCAATATTATGATCCTCTCTGAAAAGTTAAGAAAATGAAAATTCAAAGGTGTTTTGGCTCCCGTTTCAGTGCATGAAAAACTGCTGAATGTTATTACAAATATAAAACAGTGTTTTGGAAGAGCATTTAATAAAGGTTAGGAGCACAGCATAGGAAAAGCAATTAAAGTTTCTCATTTCACTATGGGCAAACACACAAAAGGTGCTGAATATGATATATACCAGCTTCTTCTATAGTCCCTGTAGCCCTTTCCTCTCCTCCCTCAGCCACCAAGATTGGTTTTCCTGTCCAGGAAGACCTAGAATTCAGACAGAAAAATTCAACAAAAAAATCAAGCACACTGGATAATACATTTATGGCAGCAATATTGATTTCAAAGCTAAGGATGAGCCAGTGGGTTGACAGGTCATGGGCTTCCTCAGAACTAATTCAGGGGCAGAGGAGCAGAGAGCACCCTGAATTGTAGCCAATATTTCAGTGACTTCAGGTAAAAGTCTATGTACACCTTTAATCCCAGCACCTGGGAGTCAGAGGCAGATAAATCTCTGACTTCGAGGCCAGTCTGCACTACAGAGTGAGTTCCAGGACATCCAGGGTCACACAGAGAAATCCTGTCTTGAAAAACAAAGAAACAAACAACCAAAATTGAGCTTATTTCCAAAGGATTTCACCCTTAAGACTATTTCTACTTACAAAGGAAAGCCACCCACCTAACAGTGATCTTAGGCAATCTGTCCCTGCATCCTTCTACCCAACTCTCATCTAAAGCACAATTAGAATGGTAGCTGGTATTTTAAAATGTGGAATGTCATTCTTCTTCCTAGAGCTCAGTGTGCTCAGGCTATAGAGCATGAGACCAGGTGGTGACTACACAAGCGAAGGAAATATCAACATCAGCACTAGTAATCAGGAAAAAGTGGTTTTAAGGGGTAAAGGATAATGCTCAGAGGTTAGAGCACAGGTCCTGAGTTCAATTACCAGCAACTACATTGTGGCTCACAGCCATCTCCAAAGAGATATGGTACCCTCTTCTGGCCATATAGGCATACGTGGGGGCATAACACTGTATACATAATGCATGAATAAATCTTTTTTTAAGTGCCTTTGAATCAAATAGAGTAAGTGTATGATGCCTCAGATGATTCATTTTGTTTACAAAGTTGTAGTGTTCTTCCTTCCAGAGAATAATGAGATAAATAAGACACATACTCTGAGTTCTTCCAATCTAGCTCAGGATTCTGGAAAGTAGTGGTACCAAGTACATCAACAATACCTAGGATGCTTTTCAGATATGAAGAACCAAAGGTCTCCATGAAAGCTGAGTATCACTAAACCCCAGAAAATTCTGTTTGTTTTATAACTATATCTTTAAAGTAATTTCCATGGACATTAAAGTTTGGGACCATGAGAGGTAGAAAAAGTGGAAAGACTGAGCCCATGTGCTATAACAAAAGAGCCCAGACTTGGATTCAATAGAGCTTACCTTCAAATTAACTACTTTCTAGTGGTATGATCTCTGAGTTTTGGTCTCTGCGTCTGTAAACAAGAAATTACATGACCTTCTTTTAGAGTGTTGGATAAATATGCTTCCTGGTGAGGATTCTTTCATTTGTTTGTTTGTTTGGTTGGTTGGTTTTTGTTTTTGTTTTGTTTGTTTGTTTTTGCTTTTTAGTTTTTTTGTTTGTTTCTTTGTGTAATAGCCCCAGCTGTCCTGGAACTACCTCTTATAGACCAGGTTAGCCTCAAACTCACAGAGAGTTCTTTGAGTTCTGCCTCCCCAGGGCTGGAATTAAAGGTGTGTACCATCACCACCCTGTTTCTGGTGAGGATTCTTAAACATAAATTGTCTGAGATAAAAGCATTATTGACAAAATGTACAATTCTTTGGAAACAGAACTCCTAATAATGGAATTAAAAATAAGAAAGAAGCCTGCATAAGCTAGTAGGCAGTAAAGACAATGAAATGGGAATGAAAAGCCTTTTATGACATATACTGCAGCAGACATTTATAGATGGGTTCCAATCAATTTTCAAGTAACAGATACATCCAGATAACAGAAAACAATAGACTATTGCCTGATTCATCATTCAGTGGAGCTTCTGAAGGTTTGACGCCTAAACCAAGAAGCAATGGGAAGAGAAAGAAAAATATCAATTAATGTTATGGGTATTGGTGAGAAAATGTTTTATTTGTTTTTGTTTGTTTGTTTTGCTTTGTTTTTTTTGTTTGCTTTTTGATAGCCATGATTATCTTGGAACTATCTCAGTAGATTGGGCTAGCCTCTAATTCACAGAGATCTACCTGCCTCAGCCTCCCAATTGCTGAGATGAAAGGCGTGCACCACCACTTCCAGAATAAGGTTTTTAAACAAAATAGAGAGACAGTGTATTCTCATTATGAAATACTATACAATAATGAAAACCAGTTAACTATAGTATAAAAAGTAATTGGTAACAACATTAAAGATAAGAATCAAATCTTAGAAGAGTGCCTATTATATGAAATTATGCTATGGAATTCCACAATAAAGAAACATAAAAAACACATTCTTTCACATAGTTAAATAGATAATATTTTTAAAATAAAAATAAAATCAAGGATAGTAGTTATCTTCAGGGGCGAAAGTATAAAGACGAAAAACAGACAGAGAAGTGAATTGTTGTTAATATTATTTTCCTTTATTAAAAAATGAGTCCTTGAGTAGTCATTGCATTATAAAAATACTAAGAAATAAAAACACAAAGATCATATAGAATCAATAATGATGATATATATGAGGTAAAGATTAATTGAACACAAAATATTTATAAAACATAAAACTAAAGGGCACATTTTTCAAATTTAGGAACACTGTGGACAAGACAGATATAATTAGATTCAGGACAAAGGTCCTGGTTCATGTTGGTCATGGTTAATTTGATCCATCTGTTTTTTTAAAAAGCCATTATTTAATAAGCCAAGTTTCATTTATAGAAGTATATTGTGCAATCTGGCTCAGAGAACTTTAACTAAGCCTGGTGTCCCACCGGTTTTGTATACTGAATGAAGGCAGATGAAGTACTCAGCAATGGGCCAGATGTTGTGATCTAGTGAAGTACACACAGGAGTCTAGGTTTAATTCTGTCTAGCCACTATCATTTGCTCGTTGTGTAGCCATAGGTAATAATTGTAAGTAAAACCACCCTGAAGTTTTGCGTGGGCTAGAATCTTAAAGTACTTTCCATATATATTATTTCTATTCTATACACACACCCATGAATAGAAACCACACATACAGCTATGACAAATACTGTATTTCAAGTACAAAGACAATGAAATTATAGCCAAAAAAGTGAAAATTAATTGATCTAAACTCTGTACCTATAACAGCTCCTTCAGAGCCAATTATTTTGTGCTCTCTCCCCTCCCCCCCCTCTCTTTTTCTCTCTATCTTTTCAAGATATTTTCAGCGTTTCTCCTTGGTTCTGAAACTAGATATT
This sequence comes from Microtus pennsylvanicus, assembly GCF_037038515.1. Taxonomy (NCBI): domain Eukaryota; kingdom Metazoa; phylum Chordata; class Mammalia; order Rodentia; family Cricetidae; genus Microtus; species Microtus pennsylvanicus. Next base: position 46,645,182 of record NC_134591.1, on the reverse strand, counting down.
TTGAGAATCATTTGGTAATTTGCATCATTGAAAATATTAATTTCCTTAAGCTGATGTTACTTATAAAAAAAGACATGCATGCAAAATGATTAAAGTAACAAACATCATTCAGATAAAATCCCATGTTTATCAAATTACAGATGCTAGGAACTACAGAGACTGCCATAGCTAAGTCAAGAGCTAATATTCTCACTTTAAAGTAGGAAAACAGACGCAGAAAGTTTTAAGATGTAGTCGTCAAGTGAAGAGAACTTAAACCACGAGCATAACATGAGGCACGTGTTCTTCAACACTGTTCAAATAGATCTATAATGGCCACAGTTTCTCTCCTTGGGAATTGTACTCCTTGCTTCCTGACTAAGTCCTTGGTAACAGAGCAGTTTTGTTTGCCAAAGAAAGTATGAAAAAGTATTTCCAGTCAAATATGTAAGGAAGAAGAATACCCTAGTTAATGAGAGTGAGGAATGTATGTCAAAAAAAAATTCCAACAACCAGCAGGCTTATATCTTCATGACTGGTTCTATGTCTACTGATAGCCAGTGGCTGTAGTAATAAGGGCGGCGGGGCTGCGTCCCCAACACCCCAGCCGCCTGCTCGGCTAGCTTTTGCCCCGAAATAACAACACACAAACTGTATTCACTTAAACACTGCTTGGCCCTTTAGCTTTAGCCCTTACTGGCTAATTCTGATATACCGATCAACCCATCTCTAATAATCTGTGAGCACCGATCTTACCGGGAAGATTCTAGGTCAGAGCTTCATCGCATATGTCTGCCTGGGAGCGGGGCATGGCGTCTCTCTGAGGTGTCTGCTCCCGAGAGGAGAGCTGTGGAGTCTGAGCTCACTTCCTCTTCCTCCCGGCATTCTGTTCTGTTTACTCCACCTACCTATGTCCTAACCAATAAAATGGGCCAAGGCAGTTCCTTTATTAGCCAATGACCTTCCTTCATCATTTCCCTTTTTCTGTTTAAACAAAAAACAGAGGAAGGCTTTAACTTTAACATAGCAAAATTACATATAACGAAACAGTTATCAAGTAAAAGTTACAATAGTCTTTATCATAACTAAGGAAAACTATAACTATAAATAACTATTCTTAACTCCATCAAAGACTCTAGAAAGATACAATACTACCTAAGCAAACAAGAAAAAAGCACTTTTAAAACTCTAGAAATGACAGAGACATCTCGCTGCCTGGACAGTCATCCTAAGTTTCTCTGTACCGTTGGGGCATCCATCTTCAGCCTTCAGGTCCATGGTATCCAGCAGACATTTCCATAAAGCAGGACATTTCAAAGTCAGTTCAGTCACTTATCTGTTGTGTCCTGCAGAATGTCTCACAGACTCTTTCATGAATCAAGAACCCCGAAAGATCATCTCACCTTAGGCAAGTTCAGTAGTCCTCTCTCTGTGGGTTCTCTGTGTCCAGTTTATGCAATAGTCCAGGCAAGAGCAGTTTCTTGCCCAAATGGCTATCAAACTCCATAACGAGCCTCTTCGATGCCCATCTTCCTCCTGAAGTAGATTGGTGCTGCCAGGAGCACAGTGTCTCATTGTCATGAATAGTCCTCAGTTATTAAAACATTTAAAATGCCATATTCTATAATCTTTGAAAAATATGAAGAATGCCTATCTAAAATATATCTACGCACATCTAGAAAATATTAACTAACATGACTACAAACTTGACTATTACGATTATCTTTTAACAATCTATATTTCTAATTATATATTACATTTTTAAATGAACCACACAATCATAGTATCTTAATCAATAGCAGAAATATGCATATACATATAACAAAATTGACCTTAAATCTCTATCAATAAAGCAAAATAATTGCAATACTAATGCAAATTATTCATGCCTATATCATATCCCCCTTTAAATGCAAAAGAACGTTTATAAACCATATTTGGGAACACGGGCGCAGTTTTTTCTCTCCAAACTGATTCCTGCTGAATGGGGGCGTCATTAATTAGGTCTTTCATGGTATAACCTGTGTGCTAGTTTCATCTCAGTTGGCAGTTGAGCGAAGCAATTTTCTGAAGGTGTTCACACCAACCCTTCAGGAGGGCGTGGTCTATCGTACCATATCGGGATAAATGCAATCCACAAGGTCTGATCCTCTGTGAAAACAAAAGAAGAATCTCTTTTCCAAAGTATCATATCCTTAGATCCAAATTCTGAAATCATACCCTCATGATATCTGTTCTGGTTCCACTTGGCAGCCCATATAATGAAATGTCTCTCTGTACTTAGCTCCTTCACAGTCAAAAATTTTAAAGAAAACACAATGTACATAATCCAGGCTCTCTGTGAATTTTCCATTTTAACGTGGCTTATTTTTACTCTATCACTTTACTTTATTCTGTCTCTTTAAAGACTTTACCTTTTTTTTAACATTAACTTTATTTTCTATATTCTTTTTCTTCTCTCTCCCAAGCCTACGTACATTCATCCAACAGTGTGACTCATTTAGTGGTCTGAATCTGTCCTATTGTGAATCTGCATTTTTTACTATCCAGGAGCACTTTTGATTTGCGCCTTTAAATCACTAGGCGCTTAAGAATCTAAGCTGTGACATTCCTAGGTTAACTTTTTGCTTTTTGAGCGTATATCTTTGACCTGAAATAACTCTGTAGACCAGGCTGTCTTTGAACTCTCAGAGATCTGCCTGTCTCTGCCTCCCAGGCATTGGGATTAAAGGTGTTTGCTACTACACCTTGAACTCACAGAGATCTGTTTGTCTCTGCCTTTTAGGCACTGGGATTAAAGGCATGTGCTACCACGCCTTGAAGTCACAGAGGTCAGTCTTCCTCTGCCTTTCAAGTGTTGGGATTAAAGGTGTGTACTACCACGCACAACAACTCTCATCCTTTTTTTTGTTTGTTTTTTAGTTTAAGAACTTCAACTTTTAGTCCGCATATATTTTTTTTCTTTTTTTTTTCTTTTTTTTTTATTTTTTATTTTTTATTTTTTTTTATTTTTTTAATTTATTTATTTATTAAAGATTTCTGTCTCTTCCCCGCCACCGCCTCCCATTTCCCTCCCCCTCCCCCAATTAAGTCTCCCCCCAGCCCGAAAAGCAATCAGGGTTCCCTGTCCTGTGAGAAGTCCAAGGAACCCCCACCTCCATCCAGGTCTAGTAAGTTGAGCATCCAAACTGCCTAGGCTCCCACAAAGCCAGTGCATGCAGTAGGATCAGAAACCCATTGCCATTGTTCTTGAGTTCTCAGTAGTCCTCATTGTCCGCTATGTTCAGAGAGTCCGGTTTTATCCCAGGCTTTTCCAGACCCAGGCCAGCTGGCCTTGGTGAGTTCCCAATAGAACATCCCCATTGTCTCAGTGTGTGGGTGCACCCCTCGCGGTCCTGAGTTCCATGCTCGTGCCCACAAACCTATGAACACCTGATTTTCGATAAAGGAGCTAAAAGTATACAATGGAAAAAAGAGAGCATCTTCAACAAATTGTGCTGGCAAAACTGGATGTCAACCTGTAGAAGAATGAAAATAGATCCATATCTATCACCATGCACAAAACTCAAGTCCAAATGGATTAAAGACCTCAATATCAGTTTGAACACAGTGAACCTGATAGAAGAGAAAGTGGGAAGTACTCTACAACACATGGGCACAGGAGACCACTTCTTACGTATAACCCCAGCAGCACAGACATTAAGGACCTCATTGAATAAATGGGACCTCCTGAGACTGAGAAGCTTCTGTAAAGCAAAGGACACTGTCCACATATATTTTTAACACATTGTAAACCATTTAGAAATTTTCTTTATCTTTGAATCTCTCTTTACTGTATCTCTCTCTGTTTTTCTGACCACATGAGTCTTTAGTTTACCAAGCAATCTCAGTAGGACTAAAGGCGTGGCTTTGACGGCTGGATCCAGCCCATTCCTTAGCTTTCCAGCCTCATGGCTGAGGTACTGGCTGTAGCCATGTTTACTGCCACAACTCTATGGCATTTCAAGGTCCCTGCCAGCAAGCGAGCTACAACAGACAACACTCAAGTCCTCTCTCGGTAGCCGGCCCTCCTGCCTCAAACAGTCAGAGTTTGCCCTGGCAGGATGGCCCAGAAAGCCGGCATTTTTTAAACGGCGCAGCTTTTTTCCTGCTACGGCTGAAAACCAAAAAGCATGTGTTCAGCTTTTCATCAACACCGTTTAAGTGTTTCATGGCAGGACCTCTTAATGAGCTGCAGGGTTTTGCAGCTAAAGCTGAGTCAGGAAGCCTCTCTTAGATGAGAGTGCTTGCTTGCCTCTAGCAAGCAGAGTAGACCTGAGATAGTGCTGCTACCAAGAAACCATACACAAAGCTGTCATTTTGTTCTAGAATTACTTCCCAAGCTTTATGTGGAAGCAGTTGTCCACGTAGGCGCCATTTGTAGTAATAAGGGCGGCGGGACTGCGTCCCCAACACCCCAGTCGCCTGCTCGGCTAGCTTTTGCCCCAAAATAACAACACACAAACTGTATTCACTTAAACACTGCTTGGCCCTTTAGCTTTAGCCCTTACTGGCTAATTCTGATATACCGATCAACCCATCTCTAATAATCTGTGAGCACCGATCTTACCGGGAAGATTCTAGGTCAGAGCTTCATCGCATATGTCTGCCCGGGAGCGGGGCATGGTGTCTCTCTGAGGCGTCTGCTCCCGAGAGGAGAGTTGTGGAGTCTGAGCTCACTTCCTCTTCCTCCCAGCATTCTGTTCTGTTTACTCCACCTACCTATGTCCTAATCAATAAAATGGGCCAAGGCAGTTCCTTTATTAGCCAATGACCTTCCTCCATCAAGTGGCAACTTGGGCCTAGGAAATTGCTGGACCTTCTGTCTAAGTGACTCTGCCACCTTTCTGGTATTTACCGGCAACACATTTTATCTCTGAATATATATAGCCCAGACTCTCAGGAAAAAAACACACAGTCCGTTTGACAGTCATTGCACTGTCCAATAAGCATCTGAAATTTGGAAGGTAATTTTTGATGTTTTACTCTCAAAATATACATTCCCATCAGTGAATGAAACTCCCATTCACTCACCTACTAATACCAAAAGTCTAGGAGTAGACTTTAATGCCACTCTTCTAACCCCTCCTAAGCAAGTCATACTGACACAACCACCAAAAGCACCTAAAGCCTGTTTTCTTCTCTTTCTATTAATAAGACTCTAGCCAAGCCACTGGCATTTCTTAACTCAGTACTTGTAATCATTTCCTAACTGGTATTTCAATATTCTCTAAATATAATCAATTCCCCACATACTACCAAGGGTGGCTGTTTTAAAAAAAAGTTAAACCCTACCATTCTTTATTTAAAGTATGTGATTGCCTCCAATCAAATGTAGAGAAAAATGTGTATTTATATTTTAAGCTAAAAGGGCCTAAGAAATCCAGCCATTCCTAACTTTTCAGTTCCACTTCAGACTCTTGTCATCAGTCACTACTTTCCTACAAGCTTACATCTTCTTTAATTCTAAAAGGAAACCATTCCTGAGTTCTGCAAAGAAATTGTACACATGGGTTATACAGAAAACCATTTTGGGCTGAGTACACACATATGTGAGCTAAGAAACTGATTTGCACATTTATGGACCCTGAAAAGTTTGAGGCTGTATATCAAGCAAGCTAGAAACCCATGATGTGTAAAGACTTTGTTGTAGCCTGTTCTACAGAGCTGAAAGTCAAGAGAACTGATGTCTACCATCCAGTCTGAGTCTATGCTGCAAAGGAAAAGCAAGACTGATGGCCTAGGTCTTAGGCAGTTAACAAGAGACAGTGAATTGCCATAATCAGCAGTCTGTCCCTAACAAGCATTCATTGCTATTCAGTTCTATTGCTTAATTAGATGAAGTTCTCATGCATTAGGAAAGTATCTTTTGCTTTACTCAAGTCTATTCAAATGCTAATAAAAGCCAGAAATATCCTCATAGATATACTAAGACTAATGTTTAATATCTAGGCATTCCTTATCCCAGTCAAGTTGACACAAAATTAGTCTTTATAAACCACAAAGATTATTTTTCCCTTTAAGGTCTATTTACTTACTCTCTCTCTTGTAATTATAATCCTTCAGCCGTTGCTAAAACTGGCTCTTTCTTGACATTTGGCTGAATTTAAATGCTTTATCTTAACTAATATTTCTATGATCATCCAACTCAAAGCCTCTGTATTTTACAAAATATAATGAATGTGTTTATTTATGTAAGGTTAATGAGAGGAGGACTTGTTTTCATTATTCAGATGTTTTTATACAGTGCCTGTATATAAGAGTTCCTGGCATATAGGAGGTGTCAATATGTGCTTACAGGTGCAACAGATCTATCTAATAATGAGGAAAATAACTACCACGTAAAATAATTTCTTGGTTTGAAGCAGGTGTTCAGAACATCCATGAGATATCATAATATAATTAAGCCCCAAATTAATATATGGTTCAATAATGTTTTCTATCTAGCTTAAGCACAAGCAAAGCAAATGTATTACTTCTTGGTGCCTTTCATCTTGATATGTAAAACAAACAGTTAAAATCCTACCTTGAAAGATGGAAGAAATTAGATGAGATGGTGTGTTAAACACTTACACATATTAGGTTCTCTTATTCTCTTAGTTGCCAGACATATCAAATGAGATAGCTGGTAGGAAATGTGCTTTATAAACTGTGAGGAGCTATTTTGCTGTAGGTTTAAAATTTTCAAGCAGAGCTCTGCAGACAGACAGATGAAGTCAGAGTCATTAGATTTTGGCTGTCAAATAAAATATGTTTTAAAATATAAATTTTGGGCTTTTCAGCATCAAACAGGAGCCTCCCTGCCAGAAAGCAGCACAAGGCTCTACCCAAAGCCATTAACACCACACAATCCAGGCTTGGCAAAGTTAGCCCTCATGTTGGCAGTCAGAATTTTCAATTAACAGATGGGTATCTGGCTCCTCAAGCGCTTTAGGGCAGGACTTTGGATGCTCTCGGTAAAATACTTGTATGCCCAATAGTCCAATGGCCATCACGTTCTTATTATCCACACCTGCTAATTTAGGTAGCTGGAAACTCTTCCAGCAGGAGAGAAAGTGAATCCCCCAGGGCAACATCTGATGTTTAGTACTTTCCTCCACAGTGGGGGCTTCTATTACCTAGAACTAGATTATTCATTAGACTTTCCTCTACAAATGCGTGTGGATTTTCAATAATGAGAAATGGTGCATAGTCTTTGCCTTCCACAAATTGCAAAATCTGATTATCAGTGGAGACACACTCTGTGACTTCTGTTTTAGCTGCAGAATGCCAATTTCCACTGGGTCCTATTTCTACAATTATTTAACGTTTATTGAGCACCAATAATGCACCAAGATCACTCTCTCCTTAATTTTGTCATTAATGATCCATCAGACTCCTGTGGGTGGTGAAAGAAGGAAGAACAAGGTAATTATCAGTGTGGTGTTCAATCTGAATCAGTTAAATTACCCGAATTATTGAAGTTTAGCTACTCAAGTAAAAAGGTGCCCAAATTTCTGCAAAGGGAAACAAAGGCATCTATCTCATTGTGTTTAAAAAGCTAAGAGGATAAGGAGGAGATAGTAGAGAGGAAACAGAAAACAAGTTTTGGCATTTATAAAGGAAGCAAAGATGTTTAAAACAAGAAATAAACATTTCTTAAGGAATCTGGAGTATATATTTTAATCTTTGTTCATTCAGTTACTTTTGTCTGAAACATGCTTTTCACCCGACCTCTGCATATTAAAATGTTGTTTATTAACAGGAAGTTAATATAAAGTCTAATTAGCAACGCATCATTATGACTTCGAGTGACCTGGGTATCTAAATCTCTTGCCTTCTATTCCAAAACTCTAGCTGGTACAAAGTCCTGGGTTTTCTATCTCTTAAATAATTTCCACTTTCATTTTCAGAGAAGAATGCTTTATTTCTCTCTACATCTTTGTTCTACATCCTTTGTGAAGCAAATGAGCCAGTCTGGCCCATGTTTATGTCATGTGTCTGAGTCAAAGTACATTCAAAAGCGAAGATACAACTAAACTGGAAAGCGCCAACCCCGCACCCCAAATGGCTGCTCTGGCAATAAGAATCTGCTCAGGTAAGATATGCTTAGAAAGAAGCGCGTGGAAAACTATCTAAAAGTAGTGCAGGAAGCCTTCACTTAGTCATAAGACATGAGACCTAAGCACTGGAGATAAAGGCTCTAGGCTGTTCTGAACATCTTTGGCACAAACTGGGTCTTCAGTATGTATTTTTGGAATAAATAGAGTTCCATCAAATTTACCAACCCGTAAAGGTTAGGAAGCTTCAAAAAAAAAAGTATAATCCTCAAAATCCAGGCCAGATAACCAAGCATATTATTCAAGGGACTAACTTGAGCAAATACAGTGAATTTCTTTTGTGTGATTTTTCTCCTTGAATTTAAATCTTGTATTTAGAATTGGTAATGGGTAAGAGATAACCCCTCTGAACCACTTAAGGCAGAGTGCATTGTTACTGCTGGCCTTTATCTGGATAATCAAATAATAAAGTCAAACCAGCAACCAAAGGCGAGCTCCCAAGCTGGCTCTAAAATACTTTCAATGTTATTTGTTCAGTAAACTGCAGAACATTAAATTTCTATATTAAGTAAATTATAAGGAAGAGTGCACTTTACAAAATTAAAAAGTTCTCAGTTCCTTTATCTTTTATTCTATTGGGAAAGTCTTCAGAGTGTGCCCTGTACAATTAGACAACTTTTTGCATGGATGTGGAAAGTGAAAAAAAAAAGATTCTTAAGACTCAGTGCATGAATCACCACAATTTCAGCTAAAATTTCACAGTTTATTTCTGGGCCTTAAGACAGAAAACTTTGATGACAAGCACCAAATTCTGAAATGCATTCATGACTTTAAACCTTCTGCCTCATACAGATATATTAAGAAATCAAGAGCTGAGGCATGTGGAAAGATACCCCTGAGACCACTTGATACTGAGATTCCCATAGAGACACAGAAGCCTTAGAGGGTCCACAAGGAATCTTTGCAGGGTACATTATACTTCGCTCCTGGTAATCTCTTTTATGTAGTGGGCTTTTCCATTATATTCTCATTACAGAAACTTTCCCCAGGAAAAATAATCATGAATATATACATCTTCAGGTAAAGAACAAAGGACACGATACTTTGATGCCATAACTATACTCCCACACTTATTGTGGGATCCCAGGCTAGTCACCAAATGTTTTCTCATTTATAAAATTGTGACAATATTATGACAGATAACAATTAAATGGTGGCCAATACCATATTCTCTTTCTTTGCAAACCTACTTATTCCACAACACCTTGTAATTAAATTATTCCAAATGGCCAGTTTCTAGCCAAAAGAATATACAAAAATTATGTACGCTAATTATAAGCTTGAACATAAAATCCCAGGTGCAATCATTTATGCTCTTTTTCTTCATCTCTTCTCCAATGACCTTGAAGTCCATTGTTTGAGGGGAGCAGCTTACCAGAGCAATGCTAGATCTAAGTGAGGAGAGGAAACCAAACAAAGTTTTCTTCTGAATGCTACTCTGAGATATTAGTCAGAATAAGCTTTCATCTTGCTCAATTCCAGGGATTTGAGGCTATCACTGTTTATGCTGGTTATATAATTCACATTTGCTACAACAGAATATATATATGCAGCTTAGCAAAAGTCAAGCATAAGGTATCCAACAAACATTAGTAGAAATTTCAACTGATTTTCTTATGAATTGGAGAAAGAATTGGAACTAGAAACCAGACCAATATTCTTTTCATGACTGTAGTGTGCATTCCCGAACCTTGAACAAGTATTGTCTCATTTGAGAGTTGCCACTTAGTCAATTCTTACATAAGGGCATTTGCAGATGCATTCATTTGAGGAGTACTTAGCTTATACCATGAAATTATGTGTTCTTAGGTTTTGAGGATATACATTTATGGTGGCATGAACATGCCTTCAGAGGCCACATATTCAAGTAAAGGGAAACAAGCAATACACAAAAACTCAAACATAGCTTTAATAAAAATCACAATAATAACTGCTCTATAAAACTTATGGTTAGGTAATTCAACAGAAGAGAAGGACTGGGTTGCTGGTTCAGATTCAGTTGTGCATTTAGGAAGTACCAGCTATGCCCAGGTTGGAATAACAAGAAATCTTGTTTACTAGCTAAGAATTTCCTAGATGGGAACAGCAAGGGCAAAGGCCCTAAGGCATTAAGACTTTAGCTGGCCTGAACCACTGACAGGCCTGAAGAACTTGTTCACTAGGTACGGATGTTCTCTTGGTGTTCCTAAGCTTAGAAAAGACTTGATGCACTATGTTTTCTTTACTTGCTTTCCCTCTAAGAAGGTCAATCTTGGGAGTTTCAGATATATTTTCAACTCATGATCTAGTATTTACTGACTGTGGTGGCTAATCTTAATTGTCAGCTTAACTACATCTGGAATCATCTAAACCTCAAGCAGCTGGGTACACATATAAGGGATTTTCTAGATTGTACTATTTAGAGTAGGAAGATACAACCTATGTCTGGGCCATACCATCTGCTGCCATCTCACACAAAACAAAATGGAAGAAGGAAGCTTTTGTTATTTTTCTGCTTGTTGTCCCTCTCCCTAGCAATATCATCTTGTTGTTGCTGAGGCATTCCTTCACTAGTCTTAGAACCTACATCACTGGCATTAGAGAGTAGAGAGAAGACCATTAGCTCTCTGATAATTCTCTGGGACTCCAGCACCAGATTGGGATTGCTGAGATATCCAGTCTCACAGACTGAACTATGGGATTCTTTTTTTTTTGTTGTTTGTTTGTTTGTTTTGTTTTGTTTTCAAGATCTGGTTTTTCTGTAGCTTTGGTGCCTGTCCTGGAACTAGCTCTTGAAGACCAGGCTGGCCTTGAACTAGAACTCACAGAGATTCACATGTGTTTGCCTCCCAAGTGCTGGGATTAAAGACATGTGCCACCACCACCAGGCAAGGATTCTTATTTTGTACAGGAGACAGCCATTTTTGAACTACCTTAACCAAAACTCGTAAGGCACTCTAATAAATCATCTATCTATCTATCTATCTATCTATCTATCTATCTATCTATCTATCTATCTATATCTCTATGTGTGAGTATTCATTTTATCAGATCAATTCCTTTAGAGAACTCTACTAATATACTACTGACTTTAATTTAGCATTTTTTTTGATTTTTGGAGACAGGCAATTTTTAACAAATTAACTTCTCTAAAGTTCATTTTTCACATATTTTATAGGGATGATATACATTCATCAGTGATAAAATACACATAGTTTGTTTGCGATGGTTTCTGGCAACTAACTGACCAATAATAGAGAAGGATATATTTCTCTGCTGATATTAAAAAAATTGAGTTTCAGCTGAATGGACACTGCCCTGTGTCCCAACTCTGCATCTTCAAGTAGAAAACTCCACTGTGTTTATTCTTTCTGATTTGACTTTGAAATCCTTCATGGTAATTACAGCAGAGTAGAGCATGTCTCACTGAGATACTTGTGGGAGCACTGACCTCTGAAAACAGAAATACTGATCACTTCATCTCCCATCCTATTGTTTACACTCACTCTTCACATGGAAACTACTGATAGGAGAATGACCTTCTGAGGTCCTCATTCCTATAATCAGAGAACAAAACTATGATCTAACTACCTTCCTTTCTAAAATCCCCTTCAAAGGTTCTAGGGGAGTAGGGAATACTGGAAAAAAATATGTTACCCACATATCCAAGTCCTAGGACTTAGAGCTAGCAAATGTGACTTACATGTAAATACTTGGAAGAACTGCCACACTAAGAAGCTTGAGAATAGAAAACTGTCTAGGATTATATGAGTGGGAACTAATTGCATTCACAAATATTTTTATGGGATGAGGAAAGAGGGATATTTGGTACACAGAAAAGACATCTACAGATAAGAAAACACTGGAGATGTAAGCGGATTGGGATGGGGTGCCCACAAGTCAATGAATTTTCACAGCTCCCGAGGCTGGAAGAGACAATGTTTTCTCCCTTGGAGCTTCCACTGGGAGCTCAGCCTGCAAAGAGCCTATGTGAGGTTCTGAACACTGATTTCAGATTACTGGCCTCCAGAACTGTCAGACAATAAGTTTCTGCTGTTGAAAAGCACATGTGAATATCTTGAAACAGTTGTAGGAAACTAATACAGGCAAGTAGGAGAAAGGGATTTCACTTTGTGTGTCAACCCTGACCTGCTGTTACTGGCTGCCCCTATACAGGTGATGGAAGCCATGGGGAAGGCATGAAGATCAGAGGCACACAAATCACAAGTTCAAGTTGGCTCCAGAGTAAAAGATGGGTTCATGACAGGAAACTCAGGTGGTTCTTAATACAAAAAGTGTAATACTACAAAGGTTAAACACACCTGTCTTCAATTTTAGTTTCATCTTACCCCTCCTGACCTTGTACCTACTACACAGATACTCTCTACTGCAACCCAAATTTCCTTTCATGAGCATCCCGTAAATCCTTACACATAACATGCTGCCTATATGGAACACCCTTCCTTATTTTTAAAGAGAACTAGTGTGAAATTATTTTGACTCCTGCCTTCACTTTATCATCAGCAGACTTAGCGCCACCACTATCTATATTCCCATGGATTTGGAACTATGTGACATTTAACTATCAGTTTCCTTAACAACTCTGATCATACCCTGTTGAAATGATCTGTTTTTGCATCTGTCTCCCACAAGACAATGAGTGCCACTGCTATATTCAGAATCTACCTACTTTAGTATTCAGTACATCAAGAGGACTAAATTACGGGACTGTTGACAGTTGGCTATACTCTACCTGAGTCTTTTCCTTCCCTGTTCCCCTTCTCTTGTCACTCTTTCGTAATTAACTCTTCCAAACATGCTTGACATCACCATTTATGTGCATACGTTCCCACCTGCTTTCTCACACAGTGTGCCTTCCACCCTCCAAGAGAGGTCATGCCTAATTACATATTTGTATGATTACATATGCTTCTCTTTCATAGCATTTAATGGAATTTATAATGTTAAACCGACTTGTACATACGTTGGATAAGTTTCTGTCCCAATTCTTGGCCATCAGTTTATTAGCAACAGTGTTATGGGCTAAATTTTGTACCCCCTAGATTCATAAGTTGAAATCTAACACTAATTACCTAAGAAGAAGACTATATGTGGAGATATAACTGATGGTGTATACTTGGCTTTTAATCTAATAGCACTACTCTCCTTAAGAGATTAGGAGAGACATGCACAGACACGGAGAATAGATTCAGAAAAAATATCTATCTATAGCCAAAGAGACAGGTCACAGAAGAAATCAATCTTGTTGGTACTTTGATCTCAGACATTAATTCTCCAGAGTGCTAAGAAAATTAATTTCTACTGACTAAAGCACTAGTCAACTTAATTTTGTTATGGAAGGCAAGGCAAACTCACAGAGACAGGAACAAAGCCTGGTTTAGTTGGCTGACATATTTCTAGATATATTGTTTGGAAATAGTGTTTCAGTGAATATTTGTTGAGTAAATGAATTAAATGCTAGTTTTATAATGAAAGCATTATTTTTCATGCGTGTGTTTGTTCATTTGTCTATTTTGGCTCAGGCCAACTGAATATACCTATCATTTAACTTGAATTGGAACTTGAATATTATAATGAACAATTAAGGGAGGTTGACTTGGTTTAAACCATAGTCCTAAGCTAGTTTAGGACTATGGTTTAAACCAAGTCAACTTAGAATCCAGGTCCTGACACCTTTTGTTTCTGCCTCCTTCTGATTACGACCTTTCCAGATTCCAGAGGTGGCTACTAATGCAGAATCATGTGTCAATCTACCCCATCTTTTAGAAGTTCTGGTTTTCTACTCACACGGAAAATACTCAAGCATGGAGTATAACTATGCATAAGAAAAAATCCATTGATATAATTCTGTGTACTAGTGGTACTAGTTTTAAGTGGACAATTCTAAGACTCATCTATAGTAAAATTACCTGGCAGCACCAGTTACTGTGGTCAGGGTCACCCCAAGATCCTCAGAGAAGCCCTTCAACACACAGTAGATCTCCAGCAAAAACGGTCCCATATCGTTTGCTGCTTTTTGATGCAATCTACATTTTTTTGTATCTCCATACATAATGCAAAAGCATTAGCCTGGGAGAACCTAAACTTTTGCCATGAAGTTGGAGTAAGTGTGTGATTCTGACCAAGTTATTCCTCCTGCCTGAGCCTCATTTTTCTCACATAAAATGAGGTATTTACAATAAGGTAGCTGCCATGGTGTCTTCTTCAATATCCTAATGCATTATGAACCCTCTTAAACCATCATGAATCACATCCAATTGACAATTAAAATATTTGTGTTATTGCAATAAAAATCTTGTCTCCACTAACCTCCTTTTCAGTTCCTAACTCCCTATTCCTGGACAAGCATAGGGAGTGCCCTACGTTTGTTGTCTTATACCTTCACAAGAAATATAACTCTTATAATCTTACACCCACAGACAAACTCCTTATCCTTTACAATGATCTAATTTCCCACAGTCTCTAACTTCACAACACATGGCTTACATCTCTGCTCAGTGATCATTTTAGTCAACTAAGCACAAATAGAATAACATAACCCTAACATCCTAAAATCATTATCTAGTTTTCAATATTCAGTGAAGTATTCTTTTTCCTAAAATTATTTCTCCATATAAATGTAAGCATTTTCTATTTTTATTATTGCTTTAATTTTAAATTTTCATAGGGTACAAAATGGTGATTGATATGTGTAACTACATGTATATTATATTCAATAATCAAATCAGTGTGTTTTCACGCCCATGTTTATTGCTACATTACTCATAGGAGGTAGGATATAAGATCAATCCAAAAGTACATCAACATGAACAGATAAGAAAAATGTGATTATACATATATACACATATATATGAATATTAATCAGCTATAAAAGTATGTTAACCTATTATTTACAGCAGAATGGATAGAACTGGAAGGTAAGTTAAATTAAATAATTTAGTCACAGAAAAATTGCATGTTTTTTCTAATATGTGGATATTGTATGAAGTTGAATAGATTATCAGAACATATTTCAGTGGACTATACAGACTTGGAAAAATCACAAGGTGGGAGTAAGGGAAGATGGATAAAGAGTGGTTGTATAATGGCCACCAAAGCAGGTTAGGCAGAAGGGAAGAATTCTAGAATTTTATAGTGAGATGATTAAAATACAGGATTGATTTGAGGTCTACTAGAAGAAAAACCCCCACAGTACCAGCAGCAGAAATAAAGTATCAAATTAAAAGTAGAGTATACCTATTATGCATCAAACATAGCTGAGCATTTCAGATGGTATTTTCAAACCTCACCATTAATCATTAGGACCTATAACACTGTCCTTAGATTACACACAAGGTTAAGTAAAGTGTAACTCAGTGAAGCCCATGAAGCAGCAGATGGCTTCAGAACTTTCACTCAGGTGAGGTTGGTCTTTTCTGTCAGCAATAAAGTCAATGTCTTGACTACCATGTGATGTGACTTATCTCCTAATTATCCTTTCTCCTCTCAGCTAGATGCTGCTCCCTCTCTTAAAGAGTTGACATGCAAACCAATTTAAACAGCAGCCTTTACAGGATGTTTTCATTAGGATAGAAAAGTTCTCGAGACTGAAAAGAAACTAGACTTTAGAAAGGAAGATGGAACATACATATTTCAGACCTAGTTCTTGCCCCATAGTTCTGTTACTCTAGTCACAGTTAGATTATTCTAGTCTCAATTCTCCAATTTGAAGCTGTGTTAAACAACCCACTTTCCTTATTGGGGTCTCTGATTTTCCATCAGTAGAATTAGGGGATGGTAATGTGTTTTCTAAGAGAACTTCTACCTTTGGCATGCTTTAGAAGGTCATCAAATAGGTGTTCTGAGTTCCTCAATACTAAATAAAATCTCATTCTATAAACTTGTTAAATACTCACCACTTTTAATCTGAACACAGCCTCCACAAGAGAAACCAGAAGGAAATACGTGGGAAATCACAATGGGTGTAGCTAATGAATGTTTAATTATGACTCACTCTGTGCCATGCATGGTACACAGTGGAAGGGAGGCTGTATCCTGAATGATGATGAATGGTAGAGAGAGAGAGAAAGTTAATGATGAATGACAAGTTCTCAACTTACTCTGTCTCTCATTAGCACTTGAGACAACTGATCTCTACTTCTTAAAAATGTTTTTACTTGAGTTTGTCTCATTATGCTCTGTAACTTTCAAATCTTGATAATTAAAAGAACAGAACTTGTGATGGTTAATACTAACTGTCAACTTGATGAAATACACAATCACCCAGGAGACAACTCTTGGGCACACCAATGAGAGAGTCTCTAGCTAAGGTGATTAGGTTAACTGAGTCCAGAAGACCAAGCCACTGTGGCTAGCACCTGTCCATTCTCTACTTTCTGCAGATCCAGCGCGACCAAATACCTCAAGTCCTTGCTACCTGGACTTCCCCAGAGAAGAACTGAACCCTTCACCCGTGGGCCAAAATAAAGCTTTTTCCCTTGCGATGTATTTGTGAGGGTGTTTCATCACAGCACCCAGAAGCATCTCTTGACTTAGGTTTTCTACTGAAGAACGCATGGAAAAACATTACGAAACTAACAAAGAGCCTTCCAAATACTCCCCACAAGACTGAGATCCCAGGAAGGATCCTATTTTAGAAGTATTATGTTTTAGAAAACCAAAATCTTTATATTGTGATATATGAATTCCCATCTTAACTCAGTAAGGCTTTTTTTTTTTGCAAACAAACAAAAAGCAAAACTAAGAAAGCCTCATTTCCAACTCATTTTTCTCAAATAGATATTCTGATATTCTGTACATACATACACATATTTTCAATGTCTCTAAATATTAAAAATATTAATTCAATAGATGGCCAAAAAAACACTGAGAGATTAACTTGTCTCACTTGAGTTGTGTTTTGTAGAGGAGATACATTTTATTTTCAGGTAAGTAGATGCCCTTTTACTTTTTAAAAATCACTTTGGATTTTTCAAATATATATTCTTTACCACCGAAAAATGTTGAAGATTAAGAGACTTCCAGCAAACCAATCAATGCCATCAAATCCTTTTATGGTTTTATTTTCATTTCCATGGAAAAAGTAAATTAATAGCAAAGTGATGTTGATTTTTAAAACAAACAAACAAGCATAAATCATTAGTACTGATGGGTCACACCACTGGTTTTTCATTCTGACAGGTAGGCAAGAAGGATATTGATTCTGAAGGTTAGTTGAGATCTGGTCCCCAGTGCAAGCCAAGTGAGAGAAATTACAGGAAGAGTAATTTCCAACTGAATAAAGAGAGCTTTCTTGATATGTGGCAGCTTTCTAAATAGAATAATCACATCCTGGTAAGGTGTTTTTACTCAGATCTTAAAAGTAAATTTCATCTACTTGACCTAGAAGTCTGCCAACTTATACCCAAGATCTGTGCCTCTGGCATGGAATGATGAACAAGGTGAGCAAGAAATGCGGCAGAGACTATTGCCTAGGGCTCATGCTCAAGTCAGAATGACGGAACTCAAAAACCAAGTTAAGAACTGTTGGGAATAAAATCTGGTTTCTAATAGGAAAAGGTGGCACTTAAATGACTGCAGGCAAAAGATCATGCGGGGCCAAATTTCTCACAGGAAAAAACTGGTGAAGAACTTGCCCAATTCCACAGAGCTAATACCTGGCTGACCATTCAAGCCTCAGACTATTCCTCTATGAACAAGAGATAATATTTTTTGAACTGCTGGACGAAATGAGGAGAATGGTACTTAGCACACCAAGGAAGACCCGCTTCCATATGCAAAGCCATCTCTTTCTACCTCTGCGCCAACTGTATGCCACTACACTCAATTTTCTCCTTCTGATTAGGACAGCACTTGCTGCACTTTAGTCCTTGTTTAAATTCTGCACATATGCCTTTTCTAATAAAACAATTTCATTAGTTAGCTTCAATATTTAAATAAAAAAATCAAAAAGAACTGGTGCAAAGATTTAGCTGCAAGCTTATAACTGGAAACTGAGAGCCAAATGGTGGGGATTTTATTAAATGAATTATAAAAATGTTCACAATGTAGATTGTATATCTCTGAATAATGACAAAATAGATCACAGTTTACTGATATGTAAAAATGTTCCCTGATCTATTGATAACTGAGAAAACAAGCACAGACTAAAATCTTTCCTAACAGACCCAACATATCTGAGATGATTCCCACATATAGTCTTGGGTAAGTGTCTGTTCCTCACAGAAGAAATGTTCTTTCAGAATACATCTTCATTCATTGTCATCTCAACAGGGCTTCAGTTAGTATCATAAATGAACACACACACCAAAGGGTGGAAGCTCTGATATAAATTCAGCACTTCGAAGCATCATCATCTACTGTAATCACAGACACAAATTAGCTTTAGTACATATAAGATAAATGACACGGAATTACATCTCAATAGCTTGGGAAGTTTGAGGTTGCAATAATAAAATACTTCACAGAGGGTGTTTCATAAAGAAAAGAAATGTTTATTTGGTTTATAGTATGGGGGACCCAATGGTCATGATTATATAGGCCCACCTGTTTAAACTCTGCTGAGGACTACAGTGAAGACAGGACCACTCAGAAGAAATCGCTTCTTGAGATAGTGTTTAAGCTTCTGAGAGAAGCAGAATGGCAATTATACTATAATAAATTTCTCTCCTTGTTTTATTAAAACTTTTTATACAATATATTTTTATCATATTTCTGCTTGCCCTACTCTTGCCAGATAACACCCACCCAGCCAACTTATCCTTTTCCCCTATCTCCAAAATAAATAAAAAAAACACGACAAAAAAATTACAAAGCAAAATGGAACTAAAATTCCACAAATAAAAACATGGAATTCACTTTATGTGTTGGACAGCAACTCCTGGGAAGGCGGCCGGTTCTGGGATAGGGTTTTTAAAGACAATATGTAAACTGCATGCAAGGGAAAAAGGAATTAACAACTAACATCAGGACAGCTTCATAAGCACCCTCCATTCCAGAGTCAAGCCACTTCATATTATAAAAAAGAAAGTTCCTCCCTACGACATATGTATAACACAGCAAACATACACATACACACACACACACACACACAAACACACACACTACTCTCCCCTTTCTGGATTTCTTGGTTGGTAGTATGTAGTTTCAAGGTTTTAAATATCACTTCTATGTTGATAACTTCAAACTTTATCTCTAACCTTATCCTATCTTGTCCGTCAAGACAAGATACCCATAATAAAATTCAACTGCCTAGTGAAATTTTGTAATTTAATGTCTGAAAGGCATTTCAGAATTACATAAAACATATATATATATATATATATATATTTAATTCATTCTACACATTTTTGACATATTACTGAGAAATACTGTCTTTTATCCAGGTACCCAAACCAAAAGTCAGCCTTTACATTTCGCACATCCAATCTTCTCAAGTCACAATAGTCTTATATAAATGGTGTTGTTACATACCATTTGTGAGTGCTGCCTGTAGACATACTCATATTCCAATCTTTTTATTTGGACCAAGGGCTTCATCTAAAATATTCGACATGAGCACAGAGCTGTCTGACTGTGTATGTGTGTGTGTATATATATATATATATATATATATATATATATATATACACATATATACATACATACATTCTTTACAAGCAATTTTGGGGGAAGCAACAGAATTAAGACAGTTAAAGCTAAACTACACTTTACAAAAGATGTATACATGTGGCAGTGAGAAAGTCATGATTACTTGTTTCATTTAAAAAAAATAGTTTAATTTAGGCATGATCACTGTTTCTATTTTCACCTACTTTCATGAAAGAATCCAGCAAGATACTCAAAACATAATTCAGAAAGAAAGGTAAGCACTAGCTACTATGGTTTATCATCCCTACAGACCAATCTATCATACACCTGTCAACTTGAGATGGGCAGAGACAATTTAGAATTTGGCTACCTTGAGGTCAGAAGGTGACAGTATCTGCTGTGCAGGTATTCCCTTGCTCCCTCTTTTTTTTTATTTATTAAAGATTTCTGCCTCCTCCCCGCCTCCGCCTCCCATATCCCTCCCCCTCCCCCAATCAAGTCCCCCTCCCTCATCAGCCCAAAGAGCAGTCCGGGTTTCCTGCCTTGTGGGAAGTCCAAGGACCTCCCAACTCTTTCCAGGTCTAGTAAGGTGAGCATCCAAACTGCCTAGGCTCCTACAAATCCAGTACGTGCAGTAGGATCAAAACCCAGTGTCATTGATCTTGACTTCTCAACAGTCCTCATTGTCTGCTATGTTCAGCGAGTCCGGTTTTATCCCAGGCTTTTCAGACCCAGTCCAGCTGGCCTTGTTGAGTTCCTGATAGATCAACCCCAAAGTCTCAGTATGTGGGTGCATCCCTCGTGGTCCTCAGTTCCTTGCTCGTGCTCTCTCTCCTTCTGCTCCTGATTTGGACCTTGGGATTTCAGTCTGGTGTTCCAATTTGGGTCTCTGTCTCTGTCTGCTTTCATCGCCCGATGAAAGTTAATCTCCAGGAGGATGACTATGTCTTTCTTTGGGTTCACCATCTTATTTAGCTTCTCTAGGATCACGAATTATAGGCTCAATGTCCTTTATTTATGGCTAGAGACCAAATATGAGTGAGAACATCCCATGTTCCTCTTTTTGGGTCTGGCTTACCTCACTCAGGATAGTGTTTTCTATTTCCGTCCATTTGCATGCAAAATTCAAGAAGTCCTTGTTTTTTACTGCTGAGTAGTACTCTAATATGTATATATTCCATACTTTTTTCATCCATTCTTCCGTTGAAGGGCATCTAGGTTGTTTCCAGGTTCTGGCTATTACAAACAATGCTGCTACGAACATAGTTGAGCATATACTTTTGTTGTATGATAGGGCATCTCTTGGGCTGGAGAGATGGCTCAGAGGTTAAGAGCATTGCCTGCTCTTCCAAAGGTCCTGAGTTCAATTCCCAGCGACCACATGGTGGCTCACAACCCTTGCTCCCTCTTGCAAGTCTCCCAGGACCCAGCTCACTTGACCAGGATGGTTTTCTGGGAGGACAAATGAGTAGTTTGATGATTTGGTTCTGTCTTTCTAGTCATCTCTTCATATGAAATGGAATTAGATGATCATGTAAAGGGCCCCAGTCAGTTACCATTCAGGGGTCCTAAAAAGCTGTAGCTAGTGACCTTGTTTTAGAATATATAAATAACCACATAGAAACTCAACTTTAGAGACAAGCAACGTGTGCAGGAAAAAGCCAAATGCCATTCATTCAACGTTCACTGGAAAGAGAAAAAAATGAGCCAAATTTTGAATTTTAGATACAAAAGACTATCTCCTGCACATGTACCTAGACAGTTATATATATGGTGTGGAACTCAGAAAATCCTGATAAACGTGTATATTAAAACCATTTGTTAGATGAAATATGACCAACAATGGTAGAAAAATAAACACAAGAAGAAAAGATTCATAACAAGCCTTGGAAAACACCAAGTTTTGACACATTTCTCTCCACAAATGCTGCAGAGATATGTAAAAAGAACATAAAATTTTAATATAGTTGAAAATGTCTTCATTTCCTAAGAGATTTGAATTATTTTGTATTGTCTTCAGAAAGCATGCTCTTACTCATGCCGCATGAATGTTGTCTGGGGAGCCCCTAAAGCATTCACAACATTGGCTGGTTTAGAGCTTAGATGATACTTTTAAAAATTCTATTGCATTCTTCATTCAGCAGAGACGGTGTGTCATTTCCATCTTTGTAGCAAGCACTAATGATACTTGCACAGATGACTAATGTCTTCTCTGGTGAAAAATTAATGCAACACAGTAATTTCCCTACCTGGGGTTAATGAACATGTCAGATGCTGAAAATGAGTTGTTTGAAACTAAATTACTATAATCTATATTTAGAAGATTGCTACAGGGCTGGGGCATGAGTGTACTTGGTGGATATATTTGAAGTTCTCTTTACCTTGGAACTTAATTTTTACCAAGACTTTTAAGTAGCAACTTTCCTGATAGTCTAATATATAAATTTAATCTATTTTCTCATACATTGCATTGCTGCAATGAACCCCAATAACAATTCATTTTATTTATTTATCCATTAATTAAATAAACAAATATATTGAGTACTCATTATATATAATTTTGTCTGTTATTTACTAGTTATAGAGATGCCAATAAAATATTATCTTTGTTCCATAAGAGCTTATAACTGCATAAAGATGAAATGAAATTGCAAATGACTATAGCACAATATTATAAAACATACTAATTCTTTGGAAATTCAGAAATATTTTTTTTATCCTAGGGACTGAACTTATGCATGTTAGCCATCTGCTCTATATCTGTTCCCCTCAGATAGAGGCAGGTTCAATAATATGTGCATAACCCTTTCTGATGGCTATGGTACTTCAGATAAAATCCTAAAAGACAACGAAGTGAAATTAAACAAGCAAGCAAAGACTACCATGTGTGATGTGGAAGGTGATGTATGCTGTGAATATGTTTTATTGTCATTGGTTAATAAAGAAGTTGCTTTTGGCCAGTGGCCTAACAGAGTAAAGGCAGGCTGAAAGAGATATATACAGAAAGTAAGCAGAGTCAGACAGAAGCCATGTAGCCACCTGCAAGATACAGATCCACCAGAACCTTTTCAGTAAGCCACAGCCATGTGGCAATGCACAGATTAATAGAAATGGGTTAATTTAAGATATAACAGCTAGCCAGAAATATGCTTAAGCTATTGGCCAAACAGTATTGCAATTAATACAGTTTCTGTGTGATTATTTCGAGTGTAAGCAGCCAGAAATGAACTAATAGCCTCCACCAACATATATGCAGGAAAAAAAATGTTTGCACAGAGAGATGTTAAAAGTTGGTCTTGGAAACTGAGGTTTATAATAATGCAAGACAAATTGATTGGCAAGAACTATTAAAAATGTAGTAATACACTGAATACTTGTTGAGAGAGAAGTTCAGGCTAAAAAAGGCAACTGATTGGCATTCCCCTTCTAGCTTCTCTGCCATACTGCTTAAATTTTTTCTTTCATTTTCTCCCTCCCTTTGAATGAAAATGGATTCTTTTTTCATACACTATATTCTGCTTACAGCTTTCCTTCCTTCTACTTCTCCCAGTTTCTCCTCCCTTCACCTCTTCTGTGGATCCAGTTCCTTTCTGTCTCTCAGAAAAGAACTGGCTTCTAAGAAGTAACAGCCAAACATGACTAAACAAAATATAATAAGATGAATCAAAAACTATCATATCAAAGTTGGACACAGAAACCCAACATGAAGAAAGGAATCCCAAGAGGAGACAGAGAAAGAGACCAACTCAATCTCATGGTCAAGAGTCCTATAAAAATACTAAGCTAATAGCTAGCTATAATATAAACACAGAGGACCTGGCGCAGACCAATGTAGGTCCTGTGCTTGCTGCTTCAGTCTCTGTGAGCTCGTGTGTGCCTTGCATAGCTGATTCAGAGAGCCTTGTTCTCCTGATGTCCTCAGTTCCTGCTGGCTTTTCCCATGGAAGAGGGAAAAAGATACTTTGGAAAAATTAAAAGAAAATCTATAATTTTACTGATCATTTCTTTTATTACTAGTGAAAGAGAAATAAATATTATTTAGACCATTTACTATATATAAGACATTTTATACTTGAATATTCAAAATTAATATGCTTATAATTATCTGTCCATATCCAGAGGGTTCCTCATACCCAGTGGAATCACAAATACATGCAAAACGTTCACCCGTACTAAAGCTGTGCAGAATTTTTCTCTTTATCATCCTCCCAACAACAGGACACCTATTTGCATTATATTTCATTGCATTCATCACCACGAGCAATCTAGAGGAAAAATTTGAATAGTTACATGAAAACACTAGGTCATTTTATACAAGACTGAGCACTCATGGGTTTTGCCAGCAGAGAGGAATGTTTGTGACAAACAGTCTGATACTGGCATAAAAACAGATGTGCAGACCATGGGGACAGTATAGAGGACCCGGGAACAATCAAAAAAATAGCTATGGGTACCGAACTTTTGACAAACATAACAATTACATGGCCATGGCAAAAGCATTTCAAAGATATAAATTTGAAATATTAAATTGCTAGGGGAAAACATGGGGAATGATCTTCAGTATATTGGTGTGGACAAGAAGCTTATGAATAGAACCCTGATAGGAAAGGGACTTGTTCCAAGTATCAACAGATGCAACTACCTGAAATTAAGACACTTTTATACAGCAAACGAAATCATATCCACAGAGCGAAACAGCTCACAGAATGGGAGAAAACATGTACCAGTTCTGTTCTCAGTCAAGGGGCTAGTATCCAGAATAAAAAAAAAAACCCACAAAAAAACCTGAAAAACATTAAACACCAATTAAAAAACATGAATCAATAAATGTGCTACTAAAATGAATGGACAGTTGTCAAAAGAAGAAACACAATTGGCTAATAAAGTATTTTTCAATGTGTTCAACATTTAGCCAGGCGTAGTGGCACATGCTTTTAATCCCAGTACTTGGGAGGCAGAAGTAGGCGGGATCTCTGTGAGTTATAGGCCAGCCTGGTCCACAAAGTGATTTCCAGGACAGCCAGGCCTGTCTACACACAGAAACCCTGTCTTGAAAAATAAGAAAACTAACAAAAAAGTATTCAACATAATCATACCTTACCACTGGAAAACTGCAAATTAAAACTGATTTTAAATACTACCTCATCAAGTTCTCTTTTTTGTATTTTCATTGCTTTTATTGAGTTACATATTTTTCTCCACTCCCCGCTCTTTCTTCCACCCTCCCCTTCTACCCTCTCCCATGATCCCCATGCTCTCAGTTTCCTAGGACAGCTTGTCTTTTTCTACTTCCCATGTGGACTAGATCCATATCTGTCTCTCTTAGGATTCTCTTTGTTGTTCAGGTTCTCTGGGATTGTGAACAGTAGGCTGGTTTTCTTTGCTTTAGGTCTAAAAGCCACTTATTAGTGAGTACAAATGATATTTGTGTTTCTATCAAAAAGAAATCTGACAACAGATATTGGAGAGGATATAGGGGACAAAACCCTTTTCATTGCTGGTGAGAGTGCAAAATAGTACAGCCATTAAAAATCCGTAAGAAAGGTGCTTACAAAACTAAAAATAGAACTGCCCTTTGACCCGTTTGAACATCCGTGGTCATGTATCTAAAGGATTGAACATCCTACCACAGAGACACTTGCCCACCTATGTTAATTACTGTTATATCATGATAGACTAGAACTGGAACCAGCTGAGATGTCCATTAAGAGATGAATGGATGATGAAAATGTGGCATATACACACAAGGAAATATTATTTAGCTAGAAAGACAAGTGAAATTTATAAGAAGATGGATAGATTTGGAAAGTATAATATTAAGCCAAGTAACCAAAACACAAAAAGACAAAAGCTGCATATCCTCCTATGTGTGTGGATACCAGCCTATAATACAGAGCTTCTTATTTAAACAGGTGTAAGTGTGAGAAAATTAAAAAGCTGGAAAAGCGATGAAGTGAGAATTTCTAATAGACAAGGAAAGATGAGACAAAGAGTACACGTGGAACACAATAAAGAAAGGCAATCTGGTGGGATAAGGCTACTGGGGTAATGGGGCAGCATGCAGACAGAGGAAACAGGGAGGGAGAACTACAAAAACACACCAACAGGAAATGGTAAAATGGTATCTAACACATAATATTTATATTTAAAATAAAAGGAGACCTTGAACCAACCATACATAGATACTAAGAAATGACTCTGTTATATTTTCAGTTTCAGTTATCAAATTGATGTGATCATAGAGTTACTTTGAGAGAAAGTCCTTTAGGCATCCTGTGGGGAATTATCTTGACTAGGTTGATAAAGGTCAGAGACCTGTTACTATGGGTGGTACCATCCCTGGCCTAGGACCCTGAGAAGAAAGTGAGCTGAGCAGAAGCATTCATCATTCTTCTTGACTGTAGATGGAATATGATGCCTGGTAAGCATTCTGTCAACTTGACACAAGCTGAAATCTCTGAGAAGAGAGCACATTAAGAAAATACCTTCACCAAACTGGCCTGTAGGCAAGCCTGTGAAGTATTATCTTAATTAATGATTATTGTAGAAGGGCCCAGCCCACTGTGGGCAATGCTATCCCTGGCCAGGTGGTTGTAGGGTAAAGAAGAAAGCAACCTGAACAAGCCAAGAGGAGCAAGTCAGTAGACAGCACTCCTCCATGCTCTCTGCTTCAGTGCCTGCCTCCAGGCTCCTGGCTTGTGTTCCTGCCCTGACTTTCCTGCATGATGGACTATATGATGGAAAGTGAAATAAACCCTTTCCTCCTCAGGCTGCTTTTGGTCATAGTGTTTATTACAGCAATAGAAACCTAGTATAAACACTGACCATCTGCCTCAGACTCCTGCAGTCATGACTTCCCTGAAATCATAAGACAAAATAAACCATCCCTTGGTGGCTTTTGTCAGATTATTAACAACAGTAAATTAACTAGAATGTTGCTTGACGTAAGATGTCAAGTAAATGCTGAAATCAGTGTGAACATGAGGAGTGGGGGCAGGGCTCCAACACTAAAATTAGGCACCAATTCATATAATATATGAGATGGTTTAAGTTCATGTTTGTGGTACCTATTTTGCTATTGTGATTGTTATTATTTTAATATTAGAGTGATTATTACTATAGTTGTTGCTATGTAGATGTGGTAGTTTGAATGTAATGGCCCCCATAAGTTCACAGGGAGCAAAACTATTAGGAGGTGTGGCTTTGTTGGAGTAGGTATGGTCTTGTTGGAGAAAGTGTGACACTGTGTGTCATTTTGAGGTCTCCTATGCTGAAGCCTGTGGATCAAGATGAAAGACTCTCAGCTCCTTCTCCAGCACCATGCCTGCCTGTATACCACCATGTTGCCTGCCATGATGATAATGGACTAAACCTCTGAAACCATAAGCCACCCAAATTAAACATTTTTCTTTATAAAAGATGTTGTGGTATAGTGTTTTTCTTTCACTCTTTACTCTTTTTTGGGGTGAGGTCTGACACCTAGCTCCCAAATAAACACACACAAAGACTTATTCTTCCTTATAAATGCATGGCCTCAGCTTGGCTGGTTTCTTGTCAGCTTTTCTTAAATCATCCCATCTACCTTTTGCCTCAGGGCCTTTACCTTTTTCTAGTTCTATATATCTTTTCTTTCTTACTCTGTGTCTGGCGGTGTGGCTGGCTCCTTCTTTTCTCACTCCTTCATTCTCTTCCCAGATTTCTCCTTCTATTTATTCTCTCTGCCTTCCAGCCCTGCCTATCCTTTCTCCTACATTGCTATTGGCCATTCAGCTCTTTATTAGACCAATCAGGTATTTAACGAACTATAGAAATGATCCCTGAAAGTATAGTCTTCAATCAGGTATTTAAACAGGCAAAGTAACACAGCTACACAGAATTAAACAAATGAAACCTAAAAGAATGCAACACGGGCTGGAGAGATGGCTCAGAGGTTAAGAGCACTGCCTGCTCTTCCAGGGGTCCTGAGTTCAATTCCCAGCAACCACATGGTGGCTCACAACCATCTATAATGGGGTCTGGTGCTCTCTTCTGGCCTGCAGGCATACACAAAGACAGAATATTGTATACATAATAAATAAATAAACAAATATAAAAAAGAATGCAACACATTTTGCATCATTAATCAAATATTCCACAGCATAAAAAAATGTAACACATCTTAAAATAATGTGCCATAATTGTGGTCATGGTGTTTCTTCACAGTACTTGAAATCCTAAGACAGTAGGTATGTTTTCAACTTAAAGAAAATTAGAGTTGCCTTCGAAGATGTAGCCTCAATGAGGAATTACTGTCATCAGACTAGCCTGTGTAGCATTTTCTTGATTAATGTTTGATTCAAGAGGGTCCAGCCCACTAAAGTTGGTGTCAGGTAGTACTGGGTTCTGTAAGAAAGGAAGCCGAGCAAGCCAAGCAAGCAAGTCAGTAAGCATGAGTCCTCCATCGTCTCCCAGTTCCTGATCCAGTTTTTTACCTTGAATTCTTGTCCTGACTTCCTTCAGTGATAGACTGTGACCTGGGAGTTGTTAGATGAAGTCACTTTGGTCACGGTATCACATAGCAACAGAAATGTAACTGGTATGGTGCTACTGACGAGTGGTAGAGTCACTTAACCAAGGTCTAAAGACATCATTAATTGTTAGAAACCTTAGGAATGTGGGCTTTTTGTTAGTCAGCTTTCACTCACTGTAACAAAATACCAAAGATCAACAACTTAAATGACCACCCCCTTTTTTTTTTTCTCACCACTTCAGGATTTTAGTCTATGGCCATCTGGTTCCATTGA